>NC_036845.1:2197201-2219357 GCF_002910315.2 Salvelinus sp. IW2-2015
CCCAGAGAAGAGATAAAACCCAGCTCTACAGTATCTGTCTCTGGGACCAGATGATGTTTTAAAGGCTAGCTCCTACAGTATCTGTCTCGGGACCAGCTTATGTTTTGAAACCCAGCTCCTACAGTATCTGTTCTGGGACCAGATTACGTTTTAAACCTAGCTCCCACGAGTATCTGTCTATGAGACCAGATGATGTTTAAAGGTCAGCTCCTAAGTATCGGTCTCTGGACCATGATTATGTTTTTAAACCCAACTCCTAACAGTATGCTGTCTATGGGACCAGATTAGTTTTTAAACCCAACTCCTACAGTATCTGTCTATGGGAACAGATTTATGTTTTAACCACCTCCTACAGTATCTGTCTCTGGGACGCAGATGATGTTTTAAGGGCTAGCTCCTACAGTAACTGTCTCTGAGACCAGATTATGTTTAAAACCAGCTCTTACAGTATTAGTCCTCGGGGACGCAGATTATGTTTTAAACCCAGCTCCTACAGTATCTGTCTATGGGACCAGATTATGTTATAACTCACTCCTACAGTTCTGTCTCTGGGACCAGATTATGTTTTAAGGCCAGCTCCTACCGTGTCTGTCTCTGGGACCAGATTACGTTTTAAACCAACTCCTACAGTATCTGTCTATGGGAACAGATTATGTTTTAAACCCAGCTCCTACAGTATCTGTCTCTGGGACCAGATGATGTTTTAGGCTAGCTCCCCAGTATCTGTCTCTGGGACCAGTTATTATGTTTTAAAACCCAGATCCTCAGTATTAGTCTCGGGGGACCAGCTTATGTTTTCAAACCAAGCTCCTACAGTATCTGTCTATGGGAACAGATTATGTTTTTAAACCCAGCTCTACAGTATCTGTCTCTGGGACGAGATTACGTTTTAAACCCAGCTCCCACAGTATCTGTCTCTGGGACCAGATTATGTTTAAAACCCAGCTCTTACAGTATTAGTCTCGGGGACCAGATTATGTTTTAAACCCAGCTCCTACAGTATCTGTCTCTGGGACCAGATTACGTTTTAAACCTAGCTCACAGCTATCTGTCTATGAGACAGATGATGTTAAAGGTCAGCTCCTACGTATCGGTCTCTGGGGACCAGATTATGTTTAAACCCAACTCCTACAGTATCTGTCTATGGGACCAGATTTGTGTTTTAAACCCAACTCCTACAGTATCTGTCTATGGGAACGATTATGTTTTTAAACCCAACTCCTACAGTTCTGTCTCTGGGACCAGATGATGTTTTTAAGGCTAGCTCTACAGTAACTGTCTCTGAGACCAGATTATGTTTTAAAACCCAGCTCTTACAGTATTAGTCTCGGGGACCAGATTATGTTTTAAACCCAGATCCTACAGTTTTAGTCTATGGGAACAGATTATGTTTAAACCAGCTCCTACCAGTATTAGTCTATGGACCAATTATGTTTTAAACCCCAGATCCTACAGTATTGTCTCCTGGACCAGATTATGTTTTAAACCCAGATCCTACAGTATTAGTCTCCTGGACCAGCTTATGTTTTAAACCCAGCTCCTACAGTATCTGTCTCTGGACCAGATGATGTTTTAAGGCCAGCTCCTACAGTATCTGTCTCGGGACCAGCTTATGTTTTAAACCCAGCTCCTACAGTATTAGTTCGGGGACCAGATTATGTTTTTAAATCCAGCTCCTAACAGTATCTGCCTCTGAGACCAGATTATGTTTTAACCCAGCTCTACAGTATTAGTCTCTGGGACCAGATTATGATATAACCGCAGCTCCTACAGTATTAGTCTCGGGGGACCAGATTATGTTTTAACGCCAGCTCCTACAGTATTAGTCTCTGGGACCAGATTATGATATAAACCCAGCTCCTACAGTATCTGTCTCTGGGACCAGATTATGATTTAAACCCAGCTCCTAAAGTATTAGTCTCGGGGACCAGATTATGTTTTAAAATTCAGCTCCTACCAGTATCTGTCTATGGGACCAGATTATGTTTAAACCCAACTCCTACAGTATCTGGCTCTGGACCAGATGTAAGTTTAAGGATGTAGAAGCCTACAAAGTCACTCACATAGTAACCTACATTTCCCCAGCCTGTCACTGTCCCCATCTGGGCCGTCAATCAGGCGGCGGCCATTAGTGGGTAAGCACACCGGCTGAATGTAGTCTGCAGAAAACAGAACGGTTTATATATATTTTTTTTTTCCCCCTTTATTTAACCAGGTAGCTAGTTGAAAACAAGTTCCTCATTTACAACTCGACCTGGCCAAAGATAAAGCAAAGCAGTGCAGCAACCAACAACAACACATGGAATAAACAAACATACGGTCAATCTGGTAATAATTAGCCATAGTGGCGAAATAATTACACTATAGCAATTAAACACTCAAATCAAATCAAAGTTTATTTGTCACGTGCGCGAATACAACAGGTGTAGACCTTACAGTGAAATGCTTACTTACAGGCTCTAACCAATAGTGCAAAAGGTGTTGAGTGAACAAAGGCAAGTAAAGAAATAAAACAACAGTAAAAACAGGCTATATACAGTAGCGAGGCTATAAAAGTAGGCGAGGCTACATACAGACACCGGTTAGTCAGGCTGATTGAGGTAGTATGTACATGTAGATATGGATAAGTGACCTATGCATATATGATGAACAGAGAGTAGCAGTAGCGTAAAAGAGGGGTTGGCGGGTGGTGGGTGGCGGGACACAATGCAGATAGCCCGGTTAGCCAATAGGCGGGAGCACTGGTTGGTCGGCCCAATTGAGGTAGTAATGTACTAATCTGGTCCCAGAGACAGATACTGTGGGAGCTGGGTTTAAACCATTATCTGGAACCATGGAGAGACAGAGTAGGTGTATCATTGTTATCATTGGACAAGACAGCCTCTCCCTATTTCTTTCTTCCTCTCCCTCCTCTCTCTCTCTGTATGACCTTTGAGTATGTAAACAGGGACAGTGTCATAGTGTGCAGATGTGCCAAGCACTATTGACCAGGGATGTGAGTAGAGGGATTAATAGCTTCTCTCTCGCTCTCTCTCTCGCTTTCTTTCTTTCTTTCTTTCTTTCTTTCTCTCTCTCTCTCTCTGTCTCTTCTTCTCTCTCTCTTCTCGTCGTCTCCTCTCTGCTGCGTCTCTCTCTCTCTCTCTCTCTCTCTCGTCTTGCTCTCTTCGTCTTTCTCTCGCTCTCTCTCTCTCTCATCCTCTGATCTCTCGCTTTCTCTTTTTTTCGTTTTTTCCCTTTCGTTTTTTTCCTTTTCTCGGGGCTTCTTCTCCCCCTTTTTTTCCCCTCTCTCTCGCTTTCTTCTGTCTCTTTCTTTTCTCTCTCTTTCGACTCTCTCTCCTTCTCCTATCTTCATCTCTCTCGTCTTTCCTCTCTCTTTCTCTCTTCTTCTCTCTCTTCTCTCTCATCTTCTAGCCCTCCTTATTCTTCTCTCGCTTCCTTCTTCTACTACGGTCAGTTCTCTTCCGTGTCGGTCTCCTTTGCCTCCACCTTCATCTTGCTCTCTTGCTTCATCTTTTTGTTTCTTTTCTACTTACCGTTCTCTTATAGTCATCTAAGGGGCTTTATTGGCATGGGAAACATGGTGTTAACATTGCCTAAAGCCACTGAGGTAAGATATTCATACCAAAGAGTGAAATAAACAATACAAATAACAGTAAACATTACACATACAGAAGTTCAAAACATAACAGACATTACAATGTTAATAGTATATATGTATACAGTGTTGTTAACAATGTACAAATGTTAAAGCACCAAGTTAAAAATTTATAAGCATAAATCATGGGTTGTATTTACAATGGTTTGTTCTTCACTGGTTGCCCTTTCTTTGGGCAACAGGTCACAAATCTTGCTGCTGTGATGGCACACTGTGGAATTTCTCCCAGTAGATATGGAGATTTATCAAAATTGGATTTGTTTTCAAATTCTTTGTGGATCTGTGTAATCTGAGGAAATATGTCTCTCTTAATATGGTCATACATTGGCAGGCAGGTTAGGAAGTGCAGCTCAGTTTCCACCTCATTTTGTGGGCAGGTGCACATAGCCTGTCTTCTCTGAGAGCCATGGCTGCCTATATCTCTCACTACTCCTTTCTTCTCTAGGTACTCTGCTGACGTTCTTCAGGAGGCTAACGTGCCGATCATCAACGACGCTGTCTGTAACGCCCCTGATTACTATGACAACCAGATCACCACCAGCATGTTCTGTGCTGGCTTTGAGAAGGGTGGTACCGATGCCTGTCAGGTAACCAGCTATAGTGACATCTAATTTCCCTGCCCTGACAGTCAATTAATAAACTTGAACAAAAAATGTCACCTTCCATCCATATTCTGTCTTCCACTTACAAACATGTYAATTATTKMCGTCATCTATTGACATCTGAATGTGCCGGATATGAGYAAGGCTGTACCGTTGCTCTCTATCCAGATTCTAGCTYTTACATGAGAAAWTGTTCATATTTAYATAATCCATTCACCCAAGTGAGACTGATTTTATAATGTACTGTATGTGAGTGGTTGACTTTTTTATYTCAGGGRGACAGCGGGGGCCCGTTTGTGGCTGAGGACTCCCTGTCCAAGGCCAGCCGCTACCGCCTGCTGGGGGTGGTGAGCTGGGGAACAGGCTGTGCCATGGCCAAGAAGCCTGGCGTCTACACCAGAGTGTCCCGCTTCCTACCCTGGATCTCCTCAGCCATGAGGGTGAGTACAGTACACAGACATACACACATGTACGCATGCACACACACACATGTACACTGATGCACACAGGTGGAAGTATAATCTTCTTTTCCTGTCTTATCTTCACAGACGTATCACAATTCACCAGGAGTACACAAAATGGCGCGTACATGGGAGCACTGACCATACCTTTAAGGGATCAGAAATGACCAAAATATTATCCCTTCAGACTTACTGCACTTCACCTGTTCAAAACCCCCATCCTATTAGGGGAACCTTGTGCAAAAATCGGATGTAGAGGTAAATCCAGCTAGATTACCTGAGGAAACCCTTTGAAGTGGTAGCTTGACCAAATAATAATCAATAGGTGTATGGTCTTGTGAAATGAGAAAGCGTCAAATGAAAATACTTATGGGACATGCATGACAAAGTCATAGAAAATCACCACTCTGCCAGCCAATGTGCAGATTGTACTGTCGTATGGGGATTATTTGTATGTCATTAAAGGGTTCATTTTTGTATTCAGGGTTTCCTTAGAGTTTGACTCTTTTCAGGTGCAACCAACTTATGACACACAACAAGCCTGTGTATCAAAATGTATTGCTCAAACAGATGTTAAAAAACATTCTGGATGGTTTTGCCATGAAGTTTCTCCTTTATATTATTCCCTTGAACAAATAATGCCAAAGTTACTGAAGAGATTTTAACATAGACAACATGTAGCTGAAATTYCMTRAKACMTAAAAYGTTTGTAACAAATAAAAACATTAGTGTCAGATATTCAGCTCTTGAATTGTCTCTCTATCCTTTGTTTGTATCACAGATTGCAGTTCAGAGTGACTGTTACCTTCTATAATGACACATGATGTTTCTTAGTTTCGTTTTTGGTGGGGACATGAATTTAGGGACAAGTAAACAGGTGAAATGTAAACGATATTTCTATAGCCTGTGTAGATTAGAAATTGAGCTGTAGAACGTATGAGATATGCATAGTTAAATCAGTGTTGTATTTGTTTGGCTTTATTGTAAATATTAGTAACAGATTTTTTTGAAAATGGATGTTTATTTGAAAGTGATCCATGGATTTCAATCTCAAATGTGCAATAACAACCAGAATGAAGTTTTTATTAGCCATTTCAGCTTCACAAGTTACTAAGGAATTACGGTTAACAACACCATGTCATATAACATATTCATCACAAGATGATGCACTACACTACAGAGATCATACTCAGTTGTGTGTTGTCAGTTACCTGCTGAGAACCACAACTACCTTATTGGTAGAGAATTAGCTACACAGCAACACGAGAAAAACTCTGTATTGTCTGTTGATCATCATGACTCAATTTGCTGTAGTTTATTGTGATGTAGTTTATCAAGCATATTTGACGGTCTTTATGCTTTCATTTCCTCATTTTATATTGTTTGAAGTCTAGTCTCTATGCAGATGACTTCAACAGATGTGAATGTATATATATTTTCTGTGAAGAAATTATGAAATTCTTAGTAAGAATGTTATTGTTACTGATTTAAACTCTGTTCCTTCTGTAAATGTAAATTGTTCTATTGAATATTGTATTGAAATAAAGATTTAATTTAACAAACTGGATGATGTATGTCAAATGTCATCTACAGATGTATGATCTTAATTTGAGCCAGTTTGCTACAGAAGGAAAATAATCCTGAAGCAACAGGAAATGTGAATTATTATGTGGATTATAATTAATGGATATTTTTGTAGTAGTAGATACATTTTCTGTAAGGGAAAATCAAGTCTGAAATTTCAAAGTGGAAAATTACAAACTCCAGAAGCCTTTTTAAAGTTGTACTTTTCCTTCAACAGGGTGATCAAATTAAGATCCTACATCTGTACCAGTATTATATTTTGCGGCTAAAGCCACAGTAAAAAGCCTGTCATTTCCGCAACACATAGCACTTTGTATCTGGACACAGTTGTGGAACTGGTTTTATGGAATCTAAACATTCCTGGTTTACAGGAACTGAACTACTCAGACATCTGGAAGGTGATACTATACACGGCTCACTATATGATCAGTTCTACAGTCAATGTGATCTAACGTAATCATTAAATCTTTGGATAACTCTGCATGGCTGCCCTGCATGACCCCTGCCAGGCAACCCCATTAGCCTGTGTATTTTCCCAGACTCAAATGTGCTATAGACTTATGTCCACTGGCCATGCAAATACATCTGTTGATAGTAAACCTAAAGGGTACCTAAAGTACATAACAGCTTTTCAACCTAAAGGCTTTAGCATTACTTGAATGTGAACTTTATAGTGTGTGGTATAGTGAGACACAGTCTCTTTTTCCCTTGGAAAAAAAGAGGACAATATTGGGTGTCTGCTTTGGAAGTGAAATGTCTTTACTCAAATCATAGGTGTGCTCTGAGAAGAAATGAAAGAGAGAAAGAGAGAGAGAGAGAAAGGAAAGAACCTCATCGCTTTCTATGCTAAATGCGGCCCAGCCCTGCTCAACCTGTTCTCTTTATTTTCATTCCCTGGAATCTTTCTTGCAAATCAGTCCAGGGAGTTCCTTCATTTGTTTTTCACCATAGATAAAGTTGTTTGTTCATTTGTTTAGGTCATAGCTCAAGGAGAGTTGTCTGTCCTCCCCCTTGTCTGCGTTTTCAGGCTGGAATCATTGGCAGCAGCTAGAGTCTCAGGACATGAATGTACACTGAAGCGGATGTCTTGGAGGGGTTGGTAGAAAGTTATTTTGTTGATGAAGAGAAGAATAATGTCTGTATGTGGGATGACGGGACCAGGGCTTGGTCTGTCTGTGTTCCTGTTGGCTCTGCTTCATCTTCAATGCTCAGGTAGGACTGACTTGGTTGACCGTTGGTTCTGTCTTGTCAATCATACATGTAAAGGTAGCTACTGTAAAGCTACCATATTGTGTTTATTTTAGCCAAGATTGGTTGGGCTCAAGAGCAGCCATCCAGACCTAGAATGAAGACAGAGAGCAATATTTGCAGTGGTGCCTTGGTTTCACTGATGTCCCTTAAATCAGGAAAATACAATCTCAGACCAATTCACATTGGAATAGTCAAACAGTCAAACAACCCTTTCCATGAGAACTAGTGCACTTTGCCTCCTAGGCAAATGAGGATTAGGCTGTGTCACAAGCTATGACTGATTATGTTGCATTTCTCTCCTTGCTACCCGTTCTCCCCTCCCATTTCTCTCATTCACTGTACCCATCTCTTCCTAATACCCCCTCATCATCCATCCTCCAGCCCAGAACAACTACACTACGCTCCCAAAAAACGTATCAGTGGCTGTTGGCAAGCCTGCTGCCTTCCAGTGTGGTGTGTCCCCTCCTCCTAGACAACTCAACTTCACTCTCTTTGGTAGCCATAGAAACATAACCCTCATCTGCCCGGGAGACCACACGGAGTATCTGGCTGCCCAGGTGAGTGGCACAGCCTTAGCTTATATTATACCAACCATCCAGGTTACAGGTATTTGCTCTGTACAGGCCTGGATGACGCAGGTGACCTAATTAGCATGACCATTGGTACAG
Organism: Salvelinus sp. IW2-2015; assembly: GCF_002910315.2. Lineage (NCBI taxonomy): Eukaryota > Metazoa > Chordata > Actinopteri > Salmoniformes > Salmonidae > Salvelinus > Salvelinus sp. IW2-2015. The sequence goes on from NC_036845.1 coordinate 2,205,423, forward strand.
CTGAAATCACTGAAAAATCCCTACAGAAGTCAATTCCCAGCAGGCCTGTTGGAGTGCAGAACAATTAACTTTCATTGCCTCTTTAGCGCTTGCTAATTGGAGTCTTTATGCATCACCAGATGAGTAGATATAATCTCTCCCCCCTCCTCTCTCTCTCTCTCTCTCTCTCTCTCTCTCTCTTCTCTCCTCTCTCTCTCTCATCTCTTCTCTTCCTCTCTCTCTTCTCTCTCTCTCTCTCTCATCTCTTCTCTCCCTCTCAGTCAATAAAAGGGTACTGTGATAACACAGGTAAAGAGCTCTTTGCAATATGGCTTATCAGCGGGACGTCCCGCTCTGACAACAACACACGTGTGGTATGTGAGAGCTCAGGACGACCACTCGTGGATGGATACCTCTGGGTGTACGGTAAATACATCTCTCTAATATACCTTCCCTGAGCGTATGGTATTTGACGTTGTCATCATTAGCTAACCCTAATCTCTTTGTCTGTCTGTCTGTCTTTCCTGTCTATCCTGTCTGTCTCTCTATCCTGTTTGTCTGTCTGTCCTCTTTGGATAAATTTTCAGAGGACGGCAGTTACTTTGCCATCCTCATTGGCTGTGTCATTGGTGGTTTCTTTGGTATCCTCATCGTCTTTGGTCTGTCGTACACTGTGCTCAGGAGATCTGAGAGGTTCCAGCTCTGTTTCAGTAAGTACCTCTCTCCTTCAGCCCTAACAGAGGATGGACCAGAGAATGATGCCCCGCGACGTTCATATGGTTCTCTTCTCATTTCTGTGTTTGTGTCAACAGGGGGAAAAGATTGTGAGGATGACGTCACCACAATGGTGACAAAGGATTAAACACACACCTTTCAAAACTGTTGGATTTACTTATTCAACTTCTTAAAGGTGGCACTTTGTGGGGGTGTTTTGCATATGCAGAATTTTGATTGTAATTTCTATTTTGTTTTACTGTTCTATTATTTGCTTATCTAGCAGTATGCAGTATCTGATACTGGCATCAGTTTCCTGTGTTTTTTATCTTATTAAATGTAGCTAAACATAGGAAGTTAAATTAAATGTTGCATTTTGAAAATTTCTTACCAAAGTCCCATATATCATATTCTCTCCCATAAGCTTTTAGATTTTTTTGCCTTGGTTTGTTCAGTCACAGTTCTACTATTTGTCCAACAGAGAGCAGCCATGACAGTACAGAAACTGAAGTTCAATGATGCTGGGATACTACTAAAGCATTTGATCATGTACTATAATTGTGCGTCTCTGACTTTTCCTCTACTCCGGAATACTGAAGTTTATGTTCCTTTTTTATACTGCGTTTTATAGCTCCATTAATTGTTTTACAGTTATGCTGTCAGCCAGCTAACACCTGTTTTCACTGCATAAACAATAGAGAGCAGGACGTCTGAGTAGCTGTCTAAAGTGTTCCAGTGGAGGATCAGTAGAGGTGATGCGATGTTGACTCAGCTGGCCTGCTATGCTCTGGTATGACTCTGACACGGACACAACTCACATCACTTCAAATCCCACAATATGCTAATTTGTTGAGAATTACATACATTCTTTGAGATGTATTTATATTTTTTATGCATGCTCCCCATCTTCAGAGTGGCTTGTCAGAGGGTATGGTCAAATGCTCAAAGACCCTTAGATGGTTTGTTTAGTGACAAATATGCCTTCTAACAAGTAAGAGTAGTGTACGTTTTGAGTGTTCCAGCACGAGCGTGCTTGTGTCAGTGCATACAGGCATGCTTACATACCACACTTTTGTTTAAGTCTAAGCTATGCACCGGAGTTGTGTCAGTGATGATGCATTCATATTATATTAATACAGTGTGTTCCAAATGTATTGGGGCAGTGAAACTTTTTGTTGTTTTGGCTCTGTACTCCAGCACTTTGGATTTGAAATGATTCAATGACTATGATGTTAAAGTGCTGACTGTCAGCTTTAATTTGAGGTTATTTTCATCCCTATCGGGTGAACCGTTTAGAAATGACAGCACTTTTTGTATATAGGCCCCCCATTTGGACAAATGCACTTATATGTGTATTAAAGTAGTAGAAAGTTAAGTATTTGGTCCCATATTCATCGCAAGCAATGACTACATCAAGCTTGTGACTCTACACATTTGTTGAATGCATTTGTTTATTTTGGTTGTGTTTCAGATTATGTTGTGCCCAATATAAATGAATGGTAAATAATGTATGGTGTCATTTTGGAGTCACTTTAATTGTAAAATAAGAATAAAATATGTTTCTAAACATTTCTGCATTAATGTGGATGCTACCATGATTACGGATAATCCTGAATAAATCGTGAATAATGATGAATGAGAAAGTTACAGACACACAAGTTACAGACACAATCCATTATTTACCATTCCTATGTATTGGGCACAAAATAATCTGAAACACAACCAAAACAAACAGCAAATGCATTCAACACATTTGTAGAGTCACAAGCTTAATGTGGTCATTGCGTGCTATGAATATGTGACCAAATACTTAACTTTTTACTACTTTAATACACATACAAGTAAATTTGTCCTAATACTTTTGGTGCCTTAAAATGGGGGAACTATGTACAAAAAGTGCTGTAATTTCTAAATGGTTCACCCGATATGGATAAGAATATCGTCAAATTAAATATGACACTCTGCACTTCAACCTCACAGTCATGATATAATTTCTAATCCAAAGTGCTGGAGTACAGATCCAAAACAACAACAAATGTGTCCCTGTCTCAATACTATTTTAAAGAGTTGTTTTAAAGAGTTTAAAGAGTTGTTGTTGTGCAAAGAAGAGAGCAGGGTTTTTGTGGAGGGAATGTCTTATGTTTGTGTTGTACCTGTGTGTCAGCTTTACCCTTTGGATAGCCCACCCTGACTGTCTCTTGTGTGAGCCTACGACAAAACCCTTTCACTGTGGTCACTGGTTCTGTAGACTATGTAGCTGAGGTATGTGTAAGGTACCCAATTGTCATACTTGAGTAAAAGTAAAGATACCTTAATATAAAAGGACTCAAGTAAAAGTGAGTCACCCAGTAAAATCCTACTTGAGTAAAAGTCTAAAAGTATTTGGTTTTAAATATACTTAAGTATCAAAAGTCAATATAATCTCTAAAATGTACTTAAGTATCAAAAGTAAAAGTATAAATAATTTCAAATTCCTTTTATAAAGCAAACCAGACGGCACTCATATTTTTATTATATATTTGTTTTACAGATAGCCAGGAGCACATAGCAAAGCATTTTTGTTTAGTCAGTCTGCCAGATCAGAGGCAGTACATATGACCAGGAACATTCTCTTGATAAGTGTGTGACTTGGACCATTTTCCTGTACTGCTAAGCATTCAAAATGTAATGAGTACTTTTGAGTGTCGGGGAAAATGTATGGAGTAAAAAGTACATGATTTTCTTTAGGAATGTAGTGAAGTAAAAGTATACATTGTCAAAAATATACATAAATAGTAAAGTAAAGTACAGATACCAAAGAAAAAACTATGTAGGTAGTACTTTAAAGTATTTTACATCACTGGGTATGCAGGTATGCAGTCTTCCAATCAATTAGTTTGCACTATATGGTCAGTTTTGAACATTGTGGAAAAGTTGTGTTATCATCAGTAATAAATGTCTTAAAACTATTCTGGTTGCATGGAATGCTGTTGTGCTTGAACGTACAACAATGGAACACATATATGTTGGACCCAATACACACAGACTTGAACAGCACAGAATGGACTTTATCTCACAGTTTTATCAGTCCTTCATGGTGGTAACCACCTCAGTCTCATGTCAGGTCTTCATATGTCACTGATGGTCCCTCTAACTAGGATATAGCCACTCACATTATTGTATTATCACTCGTGAAGAACTGGATACGTATTCCTCCGCAGACGCCGCAGGGATATAAATAGTCCCAGATAGCAGCACGTCACCATGCCGATAATGTGCAGAGGTTCAGTCATGTGTCCCCTCTGAGGAGCCACCATAGAGGTGTGAGCCTTAGGTTCTTGACTCTGTGGTTCAGTTTACTGTGTTAGCCTTTTTCAAGGCTTTGTGTTTTCATTTACTTTCCACACTACTCCAAATGAGAAGCACGTGATCACACAGGCAGGGAGGCAGGCAGGCAGGCAGGCAGGCAGGAAGACAAAACCTGTTGTTTACGAAGCATGTGACAAATACATTTATATTTTATTTGTTTTGACAGGCAGACAGACAGATAGACAGACAGAGAGACAGAGTGCCACTGACATCACCAGTAGTGAGGTCTGATCTCTGAGCTATGATAGCTGTCTCTGAGTTGGGAGTAGAAGTGGAATATTCCAAAGCATTATATTGTATTTAAGGCACCTCCCTCTCTGTGAGGTGAGCATGATCTCAATCTGACGGTTGTCATGCTTCCTTTTTACTCCAAAACTGGCTTGGGAGGGACAGTTTTTTATCTCCACTTATAGATCTGTGTGTGATTTTCTATACAGTTGTCATTTATTTATAACAATAGAGCCATATGGACAAGGAGCACTATATATACTAAATTACATGGACACCCCTTCAAATTTGTGGATTCGGCTATTTCAGCCACAGGTGTATAAAATCTCCATACACAAACATTGGCAGTAGAATGGTCTTACTGAAGAGCTCAGTGACTTTTAGCATCGCACCGTCATAGGATGCCGCCTTTCCAAAAAGTCAGTTAGTCAAATGTCTGCCCTGCTAGAGCTGCCCCGGGCCAAACTATAAGTGTTGTTATTGCGAAGTGGAAATGTATAGGATAAACAACGGCTCAACCTCGAAGTGGTAGGTCACACAAGCTCACAGAACAGGACCGCCAAGTGCTGAAGCATGTAAAAGTCGGCTGTCCTTGGTTGCAACACTCATTACCGAGTTCTAAACTGCCTCTCAAAGCAATGTCATCACACGAACTGTTCGACGGGAGCTTCATGAAATGGGTTTCCATGGCCGAGCAGCTGCACACAAGCCTAACATCACCATGCGCAATGCCAAGCGTTAGTTGGAGTGGTGTAAAGCTCGCCGCCATTGGACTCTGGAGCAGTGTAAACACGTTCTCGGGAGAGAATAATCACGCTTCACCATCTGGCAGTCTGATGGACGAATCTGGGCTTGGCAGCTGCCAGGAGAACGCTACCTGCCCCAATGCATAGTGCCAACTGTAAAGTTTGGTGGACGAGGAATAATGGTCTGGGGCTGTTTTTCATGGTTCGGGCTAGGCCCCTTTGTTCCAGTGAAGGGAAATCTTAACACTACAGCATACAATGACATTCTAGATGATTCTGTGCTTCCAACTTTGTGGCAACAGTTTGAGGAAGGCCCTTTCCTGTTTCGCCATGACAATGCCCCTGTGCACAAAGTGAGGTCCTTACAAAAATGGTTTGTTGAGATCGATGTGGAAGAACTTGACTGGCCTGCACAGAGCCCTGACCTCAACCCCATTGAACACCTTTGGGATGAATTGGAAAGCCGACTGCGAGCCAGGCCTAATCGCCCAACATCAGTGCTCGACCTCACTAATGCTCTTGTGGCTGAATGGAAGCAAGTCCCCACAGCAATGTTCCAACATCTAGTGGAAAGCCCTCCCAGAAGAGTGGAGGCTGTTATAACAGCAAAGAAGTGTTGCAAGGTATACTGGTACCACGGTAATATTATGATACTTATAATACCAACATTTTAGAATACTGTAGTACTGTTTCATATGATACTACCTGTAACGGTCGTCTGTGGTGGWAGAAGGAGAGGACCAAAGCGCAGCGTGGTTAGTGTTCATCTTATTTTAATAAATCCAAAACTGAACACTACAAATACAAAAACAACAAATATGAAAACCGAAACAGTTCTATCTGGTGCAGACACACAAAGACTGAAGACAACCACCCACAAAACACAATAGAACACAGGCGACCTAAATATGGTTCCCAATCAGAGACAATGACTAACACCTGCCTCTGATTGAGAACCATATCAGGCCAAACGAGAAACCCCACATAGGAACAGAAAACATAGATAATACCCACCCAACTCACGCCCTGACCACACTAAAACAAAGAAAGAGAAAAATACAAAAGAACTATGGTCAGAACGTGACAGTACCCCCCCCCCCCCCCCCCCCCCCCCCCCCCCCCCCCCCCCCCCCCCCCCCCCCCCCCCCCCCCCCCCCCCCCCCCCCCCCCCCCCCCCCCCCCCCCCCCCCCCCCCCCCCCCCCCCAAGGTGCGGACTCCGGCCGCAAAACTGACCTATAGGGGAGGGTCTGGGTGGGCATCTGTCCGTCTGAGCCGCCGTCAGTCAGGAGCCGCCAGAGCCGCCCGCCAGTCAGGAGCCGCCAGAGCCGCCCGCCAGTCAGGAGCCGCCAGAGCCGCCCGCCAGTCAGGAGCTGCCAGAGCCGCCCGTCAGTCCGGAGCTGCCCTTCAGTCCTGAGCTACCCCTCAGTCATGAGCTACCCCTCAGTCCTGAGCTACCCCTCAGTCAGAGCCGCCCGTCTACAAAAGAACTATGGTCAGAACGTGACACTACCGACTTTTTAAACCTACCGATATAAATAACCTGCTGGCGCCTATTATGAATTGTTTATGAAGTCAGTTTTGTTTATAAACTCAGTTGAATTTAAGCAACAGCCACTAGTCTCTTGTATGTTCAGGTCCAATAATATCCACTTCACTTTCATATCAGCGGGGATGCAGACCCAGACTCTGGTGAGTGTTCTCTTGTTAGATGTGTTACATTGGGTCTGCGCACAAAGCGAGCAATGTTAATATATTGTGCAATTTCATCGCCTGTTATAACCAAGGGCACAGACCAGTCTGAGTAGACTTTGCAAGTTCACTGTCATGCAGCCTCTGAGTGTCAGAGAGGGGAAATGGAGCACGCGACAGGCATGTTTGCAGCTTTACAGCAAAGAAAACGGCTTGTCTCTAGCCTAAACTGTTAAAAGAAGATGCCTTTTTTAAATATAATTTAACAAACTAATCCCGGGTCGCTAATTATTAGTTTGATAACAAATGACGTTGTTCAGTCATGTTACCTAGCTAGCTAACAACCTGCTAACTTGCCAGTAGGTTTAGGCAAATTTGACTGGCACAGGAAGAAAGGAAAAGGGTCTGCTACTCATGAGATGTGCTTCAAAAGGTAGGGTTCGTATAGGCCTAATGGAAGCCTAAACTATATACAAATCAATTTCTTTTTGGTGCTCCTTAAATGCTGTTTGGTGCCTAATGTTTTAAAAGTTGAGAGCAGTGTGCCCACAGTGCATTCGGAAAGTATTCAGACTCCTTCACTTTTGCCACATTTTGTTACATTACAGCCTTATTCTAAAATGGATTAAATAAAATAATTTCCTGATACATCTACACACAATACCCCATAATACAAATGTATACAAAATAAAACACAGAAATACCTTATTTGCATAAGTATTCAGACCCTTTGCTATGAGACTCGGAATTGTGCTCAGATACTGTACATCCTGTTTCCGTTGATTATCCTTGAGATGTTTCTACAACTTGATTGGATTCCAGCTGTGGTAAATTCAATTGATTGGACATGATTTGAAAAGGCACCTGTCTATATACAGGTCCCACAGTTGACAGTGCAGTCAGGGCAAAAAACAAGCTATTAGGTCGAAGGAATTGTCCATAGAGCTCCGAGACAGGATTATGTTGAGGCACAGATTTGGGGAAGGATACTAAAACATTTCTGCAGCATTGAAGGTCCCCAAGAACACAGTGGCCCCCATCATTCTTAAATAGAAGAAGTTTGGAACCGCCAGGATTCTTCTTAAAGCTGTCCGCCCAGCCAAACTGAGCAATCGGGGAAGAGGGGCCTTGGTAAGGTAGGTGACCAAGAGCCCAATAGTCACTCTGACAGAGCTCCAGAGTTCCTCTGTGGAGATGAGAGAACGTTCCAGAAGGACAACCATCTCTGCAGCACTCCACCAATCAGGCCTTTATGGTAGAGAGGCCAGACAGAAGCCACTCCTCAATAAAATACACATGACAGCCTGCTTGGAGTTTGCCAAAAGGCACCTAAAGGACTCTCAGACCATGAGAAACAAGATTGTCTGGTCCGATGTAACCAAGATTGAACACTTTGGCCTGAATGCCAACCGTCACATCTGGAGGAAACCAGGCACCGCTCATCCCCCGGCCAATACCATCCCTACGGTGAAGCATGGTGGTGGCAGCATCATGCTGTGGGATGCTTTTCAGCGGCAGGGACTGGGAGACTAGTCAGGATTGAGTCAGGATCGAGGGAAAGACGACTGGAGGAAAGTATAGAGAGGTCCTTGATGAAAACCTGCTCCTCAGACTGGGGCGAAGGTTCACCTTCCAACAGGATAATTACTCTAAGCACAAAGTGAAGACAACGCAGGAGTGGCTTCGGGACAAGTCTCTGAATGTCCTTGAGTGGCCCAGCCAGAGCCCGGACTTGAACCTGATCGAACATCTGTGGTGAGACCTAAAAATAGCTGTGCAGCGACGCCCCCCATCCAACCTGACAGAGCTTGAGAGGATCTGCAGAGAAGAATGAGACAAACTCCCCAAATACAGGTGTGCCAAGCTTGTAGTGTCATACCCAAGAAGACTCGAGAAGGTAATCACTGCCTAAGGTGCTTTAGCAAAGTACTGAGTAAAGGGTCTGAATACTTATGTAAATATTATATTTCAGTTTTTCGTTTGTAATACATTTGCACACAAAAAAATACCTGTTTTTTCTATGCCATTATGGGGTATTGTGTGTAGATTGATGAGGGAATAAAACAATTTCATCAATTTTACGCTGTATGTGTGTTTGTGGGAGAGAGAGAGAGAGAGAGAGAGAGTGATGTGTATGTGTGTGTGTTTATGAGAGTGAGGGAGACAGAGTGTGTGAGGAAGGGAGGGAGAGTGTATGTGTCCGTTAACTGAAGAGTAAAGGTTTCATGTAGTGTTTTCACCTTACTGACTCTGACATGCAGATCATTATGCATGTTTATTCCTTCCTCCCATTCCTCCAGCCAAATCACAGGTTGGGCTTTGTGAATATGAGTAAATCAGCCATTCTATGCAGTATTCTATTATACACTAAAAAGTGTGAAGTTAAATTCAATGTTTTGTATTGAGTAGAAGTGTGAATTTCAGTGACAGGTTTTTGGAGAACGTTTAGAAAACGTGAACAAGCGTCCGGGCGACGGTGCAAAAAGGATGCTAGGCGACAGATTTTTTTCCACTGTTTTATTTTTATATACATGTATATATTTTTTTGTAACCTTTATTTAACTAGGCAAGTCAGTTCAGAATAAATTATTGTTTACAATGATGGCCTACACCAGCCAAACCCGGCCTATATTTGTTTTGAACTGACTTGCCTAGTTAAAGAAAGGTTAAATAACATAAAATAAAAAGATTGTGCGCCACTCTATGGGACTCCCAATCACAGACAGTTGTGATACAGCCTGGATTCCAACCAGGTTGTCTTTATTGACGGCTCTAGCACTGAGATGCAGTGCCTTAGACCTCTGTGCCACTCGGGAGCCCGAGTGAAGGGGGTCACCCCTTACAGCAAAGGGGTGACCAACTCCAAGTTAATACCCATGATTTTGGAATGAGATGTTCAACGAGCAGGTGTCCACATACCTTTGGTCATGTAGTGTATCTCTATTCGAGGGAACCTATTAGATTGTATTGATTCAATACATTCTGGCCAATGGCTACTCCTGTTAATACTGTGTTGTGTGTTGGCCTTTTGTATTACCCATATAGCATTTTTTTAACATCTGTTTATCAAAGAGACAAAGAGAATATTTAGATTTTTTTCACTCCTATTTCAGCCAAAGCTAAAATGTGGGACGGTACATAATGTCTCTCCTTGTCCTTTTAGATTGTCTTCTTAGAATGTCCTCTTAGAATGTCTCAGAATGACATTGAAAGGTTCTTGGCTGACAGGATGGTTACTGGACTGGAAGGAAACTTCCTGGATTAATGTATCTCACTGTGGCGTAATCATGGAGATTTATTGTAAGGCATTCAAATATTTTAAGGACGGACCCAAAATCCATTTCTCTCCAGCTCAAACCGTATGCTTCTCTAGCATTCATTCTGCTTATCAGTAGGACATGCACAAAGTCTAATATAACTGACCATAAAGCGAATCCACCGAAAGAGATCCAATGAAATAGTGATCAGTATGAGAGCTCAGTAGGTCTTGGTATGGCAACTCAGTACCTCGTCCCTTTTAACCCTGAACAGAAGGGCACATGCCTGTGTTTGGGGCACAACAGTGCACCTGGATGCACCACACACGTCCTGCACACGGGATCTCCATCGTCCTATAGTGTGTTTAAGGTGACAACAAAAAGGAGGGGCTATTCCTCAAGGTAAAAGGAAAGAGAAAAGTCAGCAGGACGACCTGAGCTACCCAGCAGACATCCCCGGACACCTTGCCAAGACAGACCTCGTTCTCAGGTAAGAAGGGGATTCACTGGCTTTCCCAGGCCCTGTTTTACAAACATCTGTGTTGTTACGATCACTTACACATCCATAGGGTGAGGTGTTGCTATAGCACCATTAGGTTCTGAAGATTGTATGGATGTAATGGTGATGTTTGTATATATTTGGACGGTCAATCTAAATTCACCTTGTAAAGTCTAAATATTCTCAGAAAGTTGAGCTAGGTTGGTGTGTTCCCTACGAAAGGCAGTTGTCAGGTAGTAAATATATGTATAGGTATCCTTGACCTTGAGTGAAGACATGCTGATCAGCATGGTGACCTTCACTACTATTAGTCTGCAACAGGGAAAATGGCATTCTGGGCATATTGGAATATGATAGTAGAATACGATTGGAAATATTCTGTTTCCCTCTATAAGTTCAAATGTATGTGTTATGTTTCAGTGTCGTGTGTGTCAATGCTCTAAGTGAATGCTCTGATGTGAACTATACACATAATAGTATTTTGATGTAGGACTAGTTCCCATCATTGTCAGTTGGAGTTGAGAAGTAGAGTAATCTACGACCACATCTTACTGTGTATGAAGGCATTAGAAAATTAGAAAACTCATTCTAAAAAATCTGATAGGAAAAGTTGGATTACTAGCATTGACCTGGTCTTCAAATAGTGGAATTGTCCATTGTAAAACAAACTAGTTTTTACCAGAATGAAGGAGATGGGTGTCGTATTTCTATATTTCCAAAACATTGCAGTGTAAACCCCAGTGAGTGACCAAGGTCGAGCCAAGGGTGTCCTGAGGCCTGTGGCGTCCGCCCCACATTTCCTCCCTCAGCTGTTTTCTGTCCAAACACCCACAATGCCCTCCCGCTGCGTCCCGGTGTCTGTCTCACACCCCAAGGACATTCTGCCCCTTTATGCTCACTGTGTTTGGGAACAAGGATGGGACTGTGCAGGAGGGCAACATAGACACAATGGTTTTAATTACATTAGTTCATTATTGATCATACGAGTATAATCATACAGTATTATCCCTCTTCAGCTAGGAATAAAAAGGGTTAATTCAAGATGGTGTTAAATTCTAGGAATGACCCCAATGGTTACTGGTATGTCAAATCAAATCAAATCTTATTTGTCACATCCGTTGAATACTGCAGCTGTAGAACTTACAGTGAAATGCTTAAAAATACCTAAAAAAAAGTTACAAATAAAGTAACAAATAATTAAAGAGCAGCAGTAAAATAACAATAGTGAGGCTGTATACAGGGTGTACTGGTACAGAGTCAATGTGCGGGGTCACCGGTTAGTCAAAGTAATAGAGGTAATATGTACATTTAGGTAGTTATTAAAGTGACTATGCATAGATAATAACAGAGTAGCAGCAGCATAAAATAGGGGCGGGGGGAGGGGGGGGGGGCAATGCAAATAATCTGGGTAGCCATTTGATTAGATGTTCAGGAGTCTTATGGCTTGAGGGTAGAAGCTGTTTAGAAGCCTCTTGGACCTAGACTTGTGAGATGTTATGCAGTTATAATAGATGCCTTTTCTCATTTTGCTCCCAGTCAGGTTGTGTGCAAGATGGGACAATTCTCAGTTCTGCTTTTGCTGACAGGTAAATCAGACATTTTCATGATAAAGATGTATGGGGTAATGCAACAGATGAATTCTGCAAAATAAAATAATATTTTTATTAAAGATTTTATGGACATTAGTATGGAAAGCTACAGTGGGAACTACAAATCTGTGATACAACAGACAAGTTATGCTTAGTCTTAGAAGAATGTTGCAGGATTGTTTTAATGCACTTGACATTTTGTGACCTTTTGTGTCCTTCCAAGAAATGACAGTTGACCTTGACCCTTAACATGATCAAAACTACATATACACTTAGATCTATCCACCAAATGACAAATGTTTTAAAAATGTTTCTTCTTTTTCTCTCCTAGTTCTCTGTGCATTCTTTGAGGAAACTGAAGCAAGTAAGACACATCTGCTTTAGTGTTGTCTCTAGTTGTCTGACGAGTTGGTCAAAACTTGCTCTTTGTTAGACTCATCTGTTTTTCATGAGGTTCTTGTTTTCAGTGACTGTGAATGAGAACTAACTATTGTCAGCAGATTTGATCACTGTCACTTAAACCAGAGTCACACACTGTGCAGCCAGTCAGAGCAACATGTGTTTAATTTGCTTGAGGTTAATTTTCTGTTCTCCCTTTCTCTCCTCCCCCCTCTCTCGTCTGCAGATCCATTTGTTTACAGTAAGTAGCTCATTCCTCTACACTCGTTCAAAACCACCACCAAACAAAATGAACATAGTGGTATGTAAGTGACCATATTCTTATTGGATATGAAATGACATGAGCGCATCAGAAATATGCTTCTGACATTGGATGAATCATTGCGCCTGTGTGATTCTTAGCTGTTGAATGTTGAATTTCCCAGACTATGAGAGACTACGAATTGGAGGCCTGATCATTGCAGGCTTGCTTGTAGCAGGTGGCTTGTTTGTCCTACTTAGTAAGTACACATAGCCCACTTACTAATACGTTCTTACATAATGAATGTAACTCAAGAGGATAGACCCAGACTTTGTCAGTGTTTGTAGTAACATCTCATTATTCTCTCTTCAGATCCCAAATGCACTAGAAAGAACAAGTAAGAGCCTATTTTATATCCATGTCTTTATAAACCCTTTACCTGGCCTACATAAATCCTTCACAAATAATTTATACTGTATAAGAAATGTCCTTTCATATGATTGTTACACTGTACTGTTGTACTGTGTGTGTAAACATTTTTTAAATCTTGTTTCAATCTCCATTTTTTTCCCTACAACAACAAAAGAAAATCTGAAGATGACACAAGTGAACTCTAAGCATCTCTAAAGGATGGAATCTGACTAACTGGTTGCTGTTGTTCTAATGATGAAGATTCGGGGGTGGGAATGGGGCAGGACTCTGGCCATGACAATGTAATGACACCTGAATGGATGTGAGAGCGGATGGAGGGTGGGTGGACCACAATACATCTATTTACTGTTTTGTTTCTTTATTGGCTCAAATATATGAGTTTATTCTCAGGTGTTTTACGGTGGTAGTGAGATGTATGATCGAACAACTAAAATACATTTCATTTAGCTATAGCTGAGCTAAAACGATTAGCCTTCAATTGTTTGTGCAAATTCTTATTAATGAAAAGCCAAATAAATACCATTGGATACCATTGTTAGAAGTAAACAACATGCAAAACTGTTTGTATTCAGAGATGTGCACTGTGCATGCTCTCAAGATAGAATATGTAACCAAAACAGGTACTGTACACAACTATTTTGAATATATTGATGTGATAATGTTCGATTTGGTACCTTCCATATCACAGTTTTTACATGTTGTTGCTATATTTGTTATAGCAACAACAGGTCATTGAAAGCAACCAATGACAAACAAATAATAAAATCCTCCTCCTCTCCAGCGCATGCAACTTCAATTTAAACTCAGCCTATT
>NC_036845.1:2219857-2251509 GCF_002910315.2 Salvelinus sp. IW2-2015
CTCCAGCGCATGCAACTTCAATTTAAACTCAGCCTATTTTCAAGCTGAGCAAACCTGTTGAGCGTCAGTGAAAAAGGGTGTTGGCGTCTGTCTGACTCAAGAGTACGTTCGTCTATTGTGTGTCGCTCCATGCCCGACATTTCCTGTTTTTTCCCCCCTACACACATCTCCATTTGGGTTTAACGCGTGTCGGAGGTAAGTTTTAGTTTTCTAACAATTAGAGTTCGAGTGAATGCTTAGCTGTAGTTTCATCAAAAGTATGAGTATGTTAACCGTTATTTATTCTATTCATTTCAAGACAATAATAGGCTAATCTTGTTTTAAGTAATTTCTAAAATGTTTGCTTAGCGCATCTTTGACCAAGACAAACTTATCACTCTACATGTTCTAGTAGTAGTAGCCTATCCCTAGTAAGACCTTAACATATATGTAATTCCTTTATAGGCATATCCTTTTCTTTCCTGGCAAGAGTTGCTCAGATTTGGGAAAAAGTTGACTAGCCTAACTAAAATACTCTAAAGGGTACAATCTTTATTAGGCTATGAATTATGTTTATAGAACAAAGATCGAACCTGCATGTAATATAGTTTCAGTTTGTAGCCTACAGTATAGGCCTATGCGAGACAGACAGAACGAGCGCATATGAGCCAGAGCCATGTGCAAGTATTATAAATCGTGTTTCTGCGTCACGCAGATGTATTTGTTAACCTGCTTTTATGAATTCAGTTATTTACTCGGGCTGTTCTACAACAGTGTTCTGGATGTTGTTTGTAATATCCAAACAAAAAGTCCATAACCTATAGGCTTAAAGCAACATTTTGACCATCGGCAACTTTTCTTCTCCTTTCTATTCCGTTTAGCACTGGTGTCCAGGCACTCTTCTAAAAGAGGGAGGACCCAATTAAATCCGCGTGATATTCAGTATTTTATCTGGCATAACGCTCATGGAAAACAACGGAACACGTGGTCCTTCCTTTATTGTATTCAATACATTTTTCTAGAGCCAGATTTTAATGTCTGTGGTGCTCATCATCCAGCTGTGGTCCAGCTGTGCTTTGATGGGTGGAGGGGTGGTCAGCCTTAATGATGCGATACTAATGTTACATGTCCTCTCCCATTAGCAAATCTATTTTTTTTTACTGGATCAGAATATTCAGTATTTGATCAAATTAATGTCGCAAGATAATACGTTTGGGACTGGTAGGCTAGTTGTGGTGCTGTCCTTCTATAATGGAAAATGCATCAGTGTACATGCCGCTGTGTGTGGGGAATTACATTTGAATGACCAATTCTGTTCAACAGCTTGGTGGTACCCTTCACACACTATTGTGCCAACCCAAACCGTAGGCTACCGTGCTGGCTTGGATATTTTATTTTTACATTGTCCTTTTCAGCATGGCTCCTGCAACTATGGTGATGCGTAACCATGCCAACACAGTACGACATGGCTCAGTTATGTTCTGCTCACTAGTGTGACATGGGTAAGCTAATAGACATTTTGAAATAGAATGAATGATTGATTAGTAGACAGACATGTTATTATGAAATTGTTGTTCTATTTCAAGTCTATGCTTATGGATCTGTGATAACAGGGATCTGGGGTTCTGGTACAGTGCAAACAGCCCAGCTGATAAGAAGCCTGATAGAGCTGTTATCCTGGACTGATCTTTATTCACTGTGGTTACTCCAGCACNGGGGTTCTGGTACAGTGCAAACAGCCCAGCTGATAAGAAGCCTGATAGAGCTGTTATCCTGGACTGATCTTTATTCACTGTGGTTACTCCAGCACAGTGCTGTTGCTAAGGTGATTGATACTGACAGACGGACTTAAAACTGACATATAAATGTTATCTCACACTCAAAAGCTAAACGTATTCTACTGCCTTCAGTGGGTCGCCTACTGCCGGCTCTAATCATACACAATGTTTGTCTAGACCTCAAATACGGATGAGCAACGTTCAAAAGTGAGGACCTCAGAGAGACTGCCTCATTAAAAATGAGAGATTCAGTGTGATCACAGAGTGGGACACTTATTTATTCTGTGAGACATTACAAATCACAAGAGATGATAGGTAAGCCATGGTTCTATTTTTCCTCAGTTTAAGGCTAATTTGACTCAGTTTCAGATAATTAGGGTTCATCATACATTCACCATAGCAACACCATCACTCTTTACTTCAGATATATGAAAAGCTTATTTCAAGGCCTCACTGCCTCAGAAGCACAGCAAAGCAACACCAAGGTCTTTCCCTTGAAGGGAAGGCCGCATGACTTCTTTAACCTTTAAACAGTGGAGCTGCTGTTGCTGCTATTGTTGACCTTGTGGCTGTGGGTAGGAGGGATGAGTCATGGCTATAGTATGCCACATCCCCCCCTCCATTGAGCAGCCAGAGGAACACATTGCCCTGCTTTGCTCCTGCAGCTACTTCTTCATCAAACACTAACAACAAGGAGTGGTTTCAATAGCCATCTATGGCTGACTGACAGACAAACAACACTGTATGAGCAAATATCGACTATAGTTTACCCAGCTAACTTAAAACGTTCACAGAAATGTCTGGTACTCGTTTCTGTCTGGTTCGGTTTTGGTTATGAGACAGCATGGAAGAATGGACCCATAACATTTTTAATCAACAATTCTGACAGCATGAAATAAATAGGTTAAATATCAGATGTTATTTATTCCAGATGTAATATGAATACATACATGCAATACTGTAGTGCTCTATCACAGTCCCTTACCACATTAGAATGTTTTCCCAGTGTGTTTGCGTTCCTATTATACCTCAAAGGTATAGTCTCAGTGGTATGTTTTGTTCCTAAATTAGCTGCACGCTAGATTCCTGTGTCCAGGCACCATGGGGGAGTCCAGGCACCACTATGGGGGAGCGAAGAGTGAACCTGTATGAGTATGGAGAGGTGATTGGGTCATAGTGGCAACAACAGGTCATTGAAAGCAACCAATGACAAACAAATAATAAAATCCTCCTCCTCTCCAGCGCATGCAACTTATTTTAAAGCTGAGCAAACCTGTTGAGCGTCAGTGAAAGGGGTGTTGGCGTCTGTCTGAAAACGTGGAAAGAAAGAACCCCGGAGAGTCTACTCTCTCTCTCTCTGTATTGAATCGTAAACCATCCACGACGATTTTTGAGAAGCTTCCCGCTTCTTGCATTCCCTCTCTCACAACTTGCTGGGAGAGGGAGGTGTGCGTCTGGAAGAAAAACCAGGGGGGATTTTTTCCCTGGTTGCTGCAAATGCCAAATAGTATGACACTGCTATAGATAGAGGGAGGCTCTCTGTTTTAAGTGTGTGTTATTGTAAAGCTGTAGTGTTGTTATATATGGGTAGTATTGTTATGGGCTGTATGTGTGTTGTAGGAGCTGTAGTGTTGTTGTAGGAACTGTGTGTTGTAGGAGCTGTAGTGTTGTTATAGGATCTTCTAGTGTTGTTTAGGAGCTGTAGTGTTGTTATGGGACTGTAGTGTTGTTATAGGATCTGTAGTGTTGTTATAGGGATATGTAGTGTGTTGTAGGAGCTAGTTGTTTTGGAACTGTAGTGTTGTTGTAGGAGCTGTAGTGTTGTTATAGGAGCTGTAGTGTTGTTGTAGGAGCTGTAGTGTTGTTATAGGATATGTAGTGTTTTGTAGAGCTGTAGTGTTGTTTTAGGAACTGTAGTGTTGTTGTAGGAGCTGTAGTGTTGTTAAGGAGCTGTAGTGTTGTTGTAGGAGCTGTAGTGTTGTTATAAGGATCTCTAATGTTGTTATGGGAGTGTAGTTGTTAGTGGAGTGTATTTGTTGTTATGGGATCTGTAGTGTTGTTATATAAGCTGTAGTGTTGTTAATGATATGTAGTGTGTTACAGGAGTGTAGTTTTATGGGCTGTAGTGTTGTTATAGGAGCTGTAGTGTTGTTATAGGAGCTTGTAGTGTTGTTATAGGATGTAGTGTTGTATAGGAGCTGTAGTGTGTTATAGGTTGTAGTGTTGTTAGAGATTGTAGTGTTGTTATGGGGAATATGTAGTGTTGTTACAGGAGTTGTAGTGGTTGTTATATGGAGCTGTAGTGTTTATAGGTAGTGTATGTGTTAAGATTGTATTGTTACAGGAGTTGTAGTGTTGTTATGGAGCTGTAGTGTTGTTATAGGATATGTAGTGTTGTTACAGGAGTTGTAGTGTTGTTATAGGAGCTGTAGTTACAGAAGCTGATAGTGTTGTTATGGAAGCTGTAGTCTTTGTTACAGAAGCTGTAGTGTTGTTATAGGATATGTAGTGTTGTTATAGGAGCTGTAGTGTTGTTATAAAAGCTGTAGTGTGTTATACGGATATGTAGTGTTGTTAAGGAGGCTGTAGTGTCTGTTTGGAGGTGTTGTTATAGGAGCTGTAGTGTTGTTATAGGAGCTGCCTTTACAAAACTTTACCATGGTACTACAATGACAAAATAGTAGTTGTAGTTTTTTCATTATACTACCATGGCAGGAAAATACCAAGTGACCAAAAACATACTAATTTATGGTACTCACGTAATGTAACATATACTACTCGCTATGCAATGGCAAAGTGTAGGCCTATTACACTCTTAAACCCCTTTTAGCTCATAGTGAAAAACCACAACACACATGGTCTAGTAGCGTAGTGTACCCTCTTAAACCCTGGAACCTGGATAGGATATATTGAGAAGAATAATGGGATTCTGAATCCTTGAAGATTGTATCTGGTGCTTGTCCAGTATGTGGCTGGTGGCGTACACCACATGACGGAAAATAAATGTAGCCTTATCATGAGCAGAAACAAAAG
This sequence comes from Salvelinus sp. IW2-2015, assembly GCF_002910315.2. Lineage (NCBI taxonomy): Eukaryota > Metazoa > Chordata > Actinopteri > Salmoniformes > Salmonidae > Salvelinus > Salvelinus sp. IW2-2015. The sequence continues at coordinate 2,224,648 of NC_036845.1, forward strand.
GGGAGCGTGAGAGTTGTGACATAAGGGATTTAGCTACCAAATCTCCTCGAGACTCCATTCCTGTCCAAATCAGTATCCAGCCCTTCCAGAACCATCATGTTAGGCAGAGTATGATCAAAGAAGGCCAACCCCCTGGAACTCTGCTCAAGCCCCAGCATGTTTGTTATGTGGTTGCCATTGTCTCTCTTTCTCTCATGGATACTTTAGAAACCTGAGGGTGGGTTATTGTTAGTGTGTGGTTGCTGATGGGTGAGGTGATTTCCTCTCTTTGTCTTTTATTCATATGGTGTGATGGAAAATCACTGGGGTCTAGTTACTTTATGTTTTGGCGCTGGAGCCATGCTCAATGATCCAGCATTTTTTCCCTTGTGGATTTTCTACTCCTTTATGTCATTTGACAGTTATATGATTATAAAGACATTATAGCCCAAAATATATATTCAACAAGGAATAGCTGAAACATAATTAGGTTTGAAGGTTTGGCATGAGATGAAGCAAAGCACTCTGGGCAACATTCAAGATCACATGGGTTACGCTGCTCAGAAGCCATTTTGTACAAATCAAAATCAAATATGGGACTCCAGGGGAAAGCTAAATGTTGTGTCAGGTCTCTGTTGACATTGGAACTGGTGTGAGCCAGTTTTGGGCACTGTATGAGCTGCCATTAGCTTCCCGGGTTTGAAAAGGTCTAATCAAATCAAATAGGTAGTGGGACCAGGGTAATTTAATTCTAACAAGTGGAGCCTTGTTCAGACAATCAGGCGGGTACATTTATTTTCTTAATTTTGAGCAGCAGAGCTGCTTATGTGGGTGTGAAAAGGGCAGGGAGGATGAGTGCCAATTTGCTAGGGTGCACTGCAGTCATAATGGTCAGCTACTTTATCATATAAAGTCAGCCTAATATTATAATATGATCATATTATTATGCCATTACTTTGTTTCCCTCAATTATTTATGTTCTGTCTTCTCCAGGTGAAAGAGAGTTTGAAGATGGCAAATATCTCTGCTTTGATTTTATTGACATGTGAGTGGCAGGTCTTAAAGACCAATCATACATAGCTATTAATACCACTTCCTGCTTAGGTTTCCCCAAAGCTACCATCTCTGTTCATCTTGTTTTGCCCAGTCTTCACTCACAACTCTGGCTCAGTATTCAGCACAGTAGATACTATTGTATGTTTTGAGTGAGAGAGAGAATATGTTTATGTAATGTTATGAAATACATATGGTTATGGATATGAATAGTATACCAATCTAGAACTAAATAGAGGAAGGATAGATTCATTGACCTTCTCCAGTGCTATTCAAGGTSAAMGCYGTTGAGAGACCACTAMAGTTACAAGTGCACWTGTCACAGGGACGGAAAGCTGACTTGTTTGGGACATTGTTGGGATGCCATGTTGTCAATGCATTATGCTGTGTGCTTACCATTGTGTCTCTTCTGTTAGCAGTTGCGTCCCTTGTGTTCGCAGAGGAGCAGAAAGAAAGTATGTAACTGACAATTATTTATCATAATAGCGTTCCATAGTTTTATTACTCTAAATCTTTTGACATGCATTAATATGGTCTCCAGATAAATCATTGATTCACAAGTAAAGTAGGCCATTCGCTATTTGCCCATTTTGAGGTTGGGTGCATTCCAGTTCTTTGTATTATTTTTGAAGGTGTCTAGATGCTGTATAAACTGACATTTGTCATGTTTTTGCCCCTACAGTGGAGGAGGAGGATCCATTTACCTTTGGTGAGCAGAGAGATACATCTTTTAGAACACTCAACAACTCTCAACATCCCTGGCTTACTGTGTATGATTAATGCTTTTTCACTCTCACTCTCTCTCGCTCCCATTATTCTCTCTCCTGCACTCTCTCCTGCACTCTATCTCTCTTGCTCTCTCCTGCACTCTCTCTCTCTTGCTCTCTCCTGCACTCTCTCCTGCACTCTCTCTCTCTTGCTCTCTCCTGCACTCTCTCCTGCTCTCTCTCCGGGTCGCTCTCTCTCTCTCTCTGTTCAGATTATCACAGGCTACGTGTTGGGGGGTTGATCCTGGCAGCAGTTCTGTGTCTGATCGGCATCACCATCCTCTTCAGTAAGACTCCATCACATAAACACATACACATACTCATACTCACACATGATGACACAGTCATAGCATGTATTTACACATGCTCACATTAACATAGGACACAGATTAACTTGTGACCCTTCTTCTTATAACAGGCGGACACTGCAGATGCAAGTTCAACCAGGACAAAAGGTAAATTATCTATCATATCAGTGCATGCTCAGTTCAGTCCAGATCAGGGCACATTCTTTGTGTGAAACTGTACGTTTCAGGTAGGTGTATGTGTGTGTGTTATGTAGCTAGGTGTCATAATGTATAATGAAATGTAGTGTGAGTTGACACGCTGGTTTTCTCTCTGCAGGAGGAGGTCAGGAAGCAACGCCGCCCAGCCACTCAACGACCAAGGTCGGTTCCCCTGACCTCTCAATCTCCTCTCTGATTGGCCCACACTTTACACTGGATGATTCCTAGCCATCTGGATGCATAAGTCTTGGCTAGGAATATAATGAACATATATAACTGACTGGTATGTTTGAGTGATCATTACAAAATATCCTCTTCAAGAAAAAGGATTAGAAATCAGTTAACCTATTCAGCGTCTCACAAAGACACGTGGTTGGAATCAAAAATCTCATATTTAGACTCATCAGACGAATTTACCCAGTCAAATATAGTGTAGTGGCAAGAGGAATTTAGTCAATAAATTGTTTTCTATTCCTTTACCTGTCTTTCTGTGTCACCAAATGTCTGCATATACTGTAGGCAAAACGTTCTCGAATGTTGCAGATAGAAATTCCATGAATAGAGCCAACATTATTCCTTATTCAACATGTCAGAGGCATGTTTGTTCTACATACCATATTTCTATCTGAACATTCCAAAATGTTGCATCCTGCTGAATGCTTACCAGATTGCCCATCAATGCATGACAGAAAGAAAAAAACGTAGCGCTGGGATTATGGGTCATATCTTTTGAACGACAAGGGCTAGAATCAAGCCGTTTCTCGGAGGAAAAAAGGTAGAGTTGGCTTCGTTGGCTACAGAACCTGTCTATGAAATGCAGTGGTGTCACGACTTCTGCCAAAGTCGATGCCTCTTCTTGTTCGGGCGGTGTTCGGCCGTCGACGTCGCCGGTCTTCTAGCCATCGCCGATCCATTTTTCATTTTCCATTTGTTTTGTCTCGTTTTCCCACACACCTGGTTCTCATTTCCCTCATTATGTGTTGTGTATTTAACCCTTTGTTTCCCCCATGTCTTTGTGTGGTATTGTTTATTGTAAGTGCTTGTGCACATTTTGTATGACTGGTGCGCGTCGGGTTATTGTGCCCATACTTTGAATTTCCTATGCCGTTGGTTTTACTATTAATCTGCTCCGGCTATTATCAAGTTCTTTTCTCCTGCGTCTGACTTCCCTGCCATCAGATATGCACCCCTTACAAGTGGGGAAAGTGGGAGGGCTGAGCGAGACTACAAATTCAAAGACAGCCTAATTTTCTATACTCAAGGGAGAGAAAAACATAGCTAGACTGTTGTTTTACTATTAAAACATAGCTAGACTGTTGTTTTACTATTATTACATAGCTAGACTGTTGCTTTACTATTAAAACATAGCTAGACTGTTGTTTTACTCTTAAATTCAATGCTGCTATTGTTTTTAATTTTGCAAAGCAGCTTGTGTTTCTTACCAGGCAAAGGGTAGCTAACTAGAAGTGGTGGTGACTGGCTAGCTACGGGAAGCAAGAGAATCGCCTGTAGAGTTGAGCGCTATCCAGATTTTCATATCGTCAATCCATCCTTAGTAAACAAGGGGCCATTAAAACGCAACAACAACAAAAAATACACAAGTAATAGTTATTTCCATGGAGGCTGATATGCTAGATGATATGCTAATGAGTGCAAGCAAAAATAAACTAAAAGCAAAGACAGGCAATCCAGTTCATGAAGTTATACATACAGTATATAGGTAGTAGCTACTGAATGTCCTTTTTGGTGAGTTTGGACATTTACAAGCAAATGTCAACAAGAGAAATTGTGCAAATTAATTCAGTTTTGCCGCTTTCTCTAGAGCAGCATGTGTTCACGCTGTGTCTGTGTGGAGTCGTTAGGGCCACGGCCTGTCTGCCTGCTCTGCTCAGAGAAAAGAGCAGAGGAGCAGACTGAGGCTGCTGAGAACAGAGAGGAGAACACATGCAAGGAAATCAAGATAGCAGTAACAGCTGTATAGATAACTCATCCAAAGCGCTTTGACTTCTCAAACACAGTAGAAAGCTAGCACCACTATATGATGCCCCGTCTTCTTGTTAATTCAGCCAGTTACTTAGCTTACTAGCAAGTTAAACCAAATAAACAGCTGGACTCACCTGCTCCCGCTTTCTCCTGTTGTGCTATTTACAAACAAACACGTGACTGGCTCATCTGTTCTAGTGAACTACGGTAGGGCTTCATAATGTAAAATAATATGACACGTGAAATGAAGAACGCAATCTGCTTTATCTCCTAATGTATTGCACAAGTTGACTGCGGGTATTTACTTAAAAAGTAGCTACAAATATTACAATTCATTGAAAAACTTGTTTAGGCAGAGCCGGAGCGGAGCTTGTCTGCCTATCTGCCCACACTCATCGCTTGCTCCCCTGTAGCTCACCAGCTGATGTAGGCTGGGTGTGGCACATCCTTCCCACTGCTGAACAGAACTGCACTGCGCATCTGTGCTGCTAATATTAATTGTGCTCATCATCAAAAAACTCTTAATCTCTCAAAAAACTCTTGTCCAGTCCAGAACTATAGCCATGGCTGTCACTGTTTTGCCTGTGATGACATGATCATTATGGCTGCCCAACGGAGAGCCGTATGTCTGTGTTATCTCACATGGCTTGGTAATGAATGGCTTTTAATGATTCAAGATATTAAGTCATCTTTCTTTCTGTCCACAGCTCGGGCCAGTGAGTGCTAGGAACCAAACGCCCACCTAGCAGCAGGTCAAATCGACTTCTTGGTTCTGCATCAATCAAGAGATATAAATTGATGGGTGGAGTTGGCTTGTTTTTTGTCTAATGGAGGTTGTTTTTTAGAGAGTGGTGCTGTCTTCCCAAGAGGGAGGTGGTACTGTGCCATTGGAGATCAGAGGTGTGCTGCTTTTACCTGTGTTGCTGTTCTCCCTTCCGCCCATTACTCCTGTTTCTGCTCCGCCCAATACTCACACTGTAACTCGCCACCAGCGAGCACACACAGACAGACAAAGCAGGACACGATTTTTCCCCCATGTTCTTTGTATTTAAACAGATAACCAAAAGATGCTGTGTGTCGACTCACTCATTATTTCATTGCAATGTTTTGCACCTTTAGTGGCTCCACCTGTATGTGGAAAATATGCGGTAGATTTCACTGTTTGTGTGTGTTTTGAATTGCCATACTGTCACCTAATAATCTTACATGCATATACATTACTGTAAAATAGGTACCGATAGCCATAAACTATTATAATGTCAATAACTATTCACACACCTTAATCTTGATTATTCCTATATTAACTTTTGAGTTGAATGTAGAAAAGTGCGCTGGTCTATGCAGTAGAATCTGTTGTATGATAAATGCAATGTTTTTTTAATATTACAGAATATTAAAATGATTTCAATAAGCGGATGATATAGTTTTGATTGAGAGTGTTTGCCACCAAAACAACATTAATGTTATTTTAGTTTGTTAGATACCACACAAACAATTACTGTCCCTGAAGAGGGTTTTCTCCCCAATTGGCTTTTAGTGAGTCGCGGTCTACATTGAGATGTTTCTTGGCAAATGAGTAGATGGTGTCTATGTTTGTAATTCAAATTAAAAGAGTTACCTTTTATGACTGTGTCCAATGTTACATTACATTATACTAATAGATGCTGAATCTCTAAATAAAATAAGTCTCTGATAGGCTCCTCAAATGTTAATACTGCAAATTCTTTTCTGTTTTTGACCTAAGGCCCATGTCCTGAGTGGTTCAAAACTACTTCTACATCGCCATCTACTGGATTACATGAAACACTGCAAAAAGACTGGTACAGTGTTTCTCAAACGCATACAAGCATTTTTTTGAAAAATATTTTTCAAAACAGTGTTCACAAGACACAACGCTGTGGCCTTTGCAAAACAGTAAAATAATTTTAAAAATGTAGTTGCCTCCTCAAAACATTAATACATTCATCAAAACTACACTGCCTGTACAAAACATTAGGAATACCTGCTCGTTCCATGAAATAGACTGACCAGGTGAAAGCTATGATCCCTTATTGATGTCACTTGTTAAATCCACCTCAATCAGGGGAGAAGACAGGTTAAAGAACCATTTTTAAGCCTTGAGACAAATGAGCCAGACATAATATGCAAGTGCCTTTGAACGGGGTATGGTAGTAAGTGCCAGGTGCACCGGCTTGTATCAAGGACTGCAACGTTGCTGGGTTTTTCATGTTCAACAGTTTCCCATGTGTATCAAGAATGATTCACCACCCAAAGGACACCCAGCCAACTTGACACAACTGTGGGAAGCATTGGAGTCAACATGGGCCAACATCCTTGTGGAATGCTTTTGATGCCTTTTAGAGTCCATGCCTGACAAATGGAGGCTGTTCTGAGGGCAAAAGGGAGTGGGAGGTGAAACTCAATATTAGGAAAGTATTGTTAATGTTTTGTACACTCAGTGTAGATACATTTCAACACAGATCCCCAAAATTGCTTGTATGCGATTGAGAAAGACTAAGATTATCTGGACTGCACATGGAAACAGTCCTTTACAATATAAACCAAACGGTCTATGGTATGAACACCAGCTTATGTCATTATTTTAAAAGTGAAAGTGTGTCAAGGTCATAAATATCCTCCAGCATAATTAAGTATGTCCTTGCCCGTTTCCAAATCCCAAACTCTACTCACAGGCATTCTACCTTGAATAGAGTATGGCCATGATAACAAAATCAACTTATCATGGGTTACAGTGTATTCAAAAGTGGTCATGGCAGGTCATGTGTTGCCATGGTAACTGAGATATGAGAGTCAGCTGATACGGGCTGTGGAATCAAATTTGTGGAGAGTATCATTGTATGATACAACCAGAAGGTCAGAGGGTTTGTGAGTTAGACAAGAAGAAACAAGCTGAAGAAGAGCATTAGACCTACACATTTTTGTGCAAGAGTAGTTTACCCGGACTCCTGGACTGTTTACCCATACTCCTGGACTGAATACTCACTTTGAAAACTCAGTTGACCATGCTGTTTAGTCCAGAAGTAGACAGACCCTGCATGTATTATTTGTATTTCCAATGCTCAATTCCATTTCTTCAAACAATGTGATAAGAGTGAGTCAATACAGTCGCATACACTATATATACAAAAGTATGTGGGCACCCCTTTAAATTAGTGGATTTGGCTATTTTAGCCACATCCATTGCTGACCGGTGTATAAAATCGAGCACACCGCCATGCAATCTCCATACACAAACATTGGCAGTCGAATTACCTTTCTGAAGACGGTAAAAATGTCCTTGGTTGCAACACTCATTACCGAGTTCCAAACTGCCTCTGGAGGCAACGTCTGCACAATAACTGTTTGTCGGGAACTTCATGAAATGTGTTTCTATGGCCAAACAGCCGCACAAGCCTAACATCACCATGTGCAATGCCAAGCGTCGGCTGGAGTGGTGTAAAGCTCGCCGCCATTGGACTCTGGAGCAGTGGAAACGTGTTCTCTGGAGTGATGAATCACGCTTCACCATCTGGCAGTCCGACGCACAAATCTGGGCTTGGCGGATGCCAGGAGAATGCTACCTGCCCCAATGCATAGTGCCAACTGTAAAGTTTGGTGGTGGAGGAATAATGGCCTGGGGCTGTTTTTCATTTCATTTTAATGGGCTAGGCCCCTTAGTTCCAGTGAGGGGAAATCTTAACACTACAGCATACAATGACATTCTAGATGATTCTGTGCTTCCAACTTTGTGGCAACAGTTTGGGGAAGGCCCTTTCCTGTTTCATCATGACAATGCACAAAGAAATGGTTTGTCGAGATCAGTGTGGAAGAACTTGACTGGCCTGCACAGAGCCCTTACCTCAACCCCATCGAACACCTTTGAGATGGATTGGAACGCCGACTGCGAGCCTGGCCTAATCCCCCAACATCAGTGCCCAACCTCAGTAATGCTCTTGTGGCTGAATGGAAGCAAGTCCCAGCACCAATGTTCCAACATCTAGTGGAAAGCCTGTTACAGAAGCAAAGGCTGTTATAGCAGCAAAGGGGGGACCAACTCCATATTAATGCCCATGATTTGAAATGAGATGTTCGACAATTAGGCGTCCACCTACTTTTGGTCATGTAGTGTATTTCTGACTTATTGTTATCATTTGTTAGCGCGCTACTGCTCAAACTGTTTACAATAGAAACGTCATTCGAACTTTAAAACGTGAAGCAGGGCCACACTTGAGTAAAGCTAGATGGATACCTTAATCAAGCACACCGTTTTCTTTAGGTAAATTACCCTTTCTAGTTCTTCTATTGTCATCGTGACAAACCAAATACAGCAGACGACTTCCCACCTAAGTCGTTATCTGATCAAGACTTTATCTGATCACGACTGCTTTCAACATCTGAATTAAAGCATTAAGATGTTGAAAGCAGTCGTGATCAGATAAAGTCTTGATCAGATAACGACTTAGGTGGTAAGTCGTCTGCTTTATTTGGTTTGTCACGATGACAATGGCAGTACGCCCAGAGCTTGCAGAGCAAGGGGAACAACTACTTCAAGGTCTCAGAGCGAGTGAAGTCACCGATTGAACCGCTGTTAGTGCGCACCCCACTAACTAGCTAGCCATTTCACACCGGTTACATAGACAGGTACAGTATGTGTAGTGTCATACCGTTCTAACATGCGTTATCATGAAAGCATAATATGCTGCCCTTGAAAGAAATTAAATTATGAATTTCAGAAAATAATGTATTGCTCTGTGTAGGTATTTAAGGCTGCAGGTATGGGTGTGCTCGGAGGTGTGGGCCAAGCCACAGGTGCCATTTGTCTGCAAGCCTATTTTGAGAGAGAGCTGGCATTGTTTTGCTCTGTGCCAGTTAGTCCTCTATTCTCACCCAAACAACTGTTTGGTGGTATAATAGACACTGAATAGTTCAGAGACATCCTTTTCACTTGGACCTTTACCTTTTTCAGTTGGATTGTGACTTTGCATCCAGATTCCGTTGGGATTAACCTTTAGTTTGATTTTTTAGGGTTCTTTCCTTTGGATTACAAATATTTCTATGGATTTGGATTTGGACTTCCATTCAAGGACTGAAAGAATCAACCAGAGGTTCTGGTAGGAGTAAGATTTTCTTATGGTTACTGTTGGCTCTGACAGGTCTATTCATGTGTTGCTGATTATTGTACTTTGCTTTTGTTGTTTATGTTGAAACCCATATTATTCCTATCGATACACCATTGCACTGAATAGCTTTCCTAATATTTATTTCTGACAAGGTTGTGTGGTTTATGCAAGTTTGTTACAGAAAATGGCAACCACGAAGGGACAGTGAGAGATATAGTTCTCTGTGTTGTTAACAGGATAATTGCTTATCCATGGCTGCTTCAACAACTCTTGTTGATATCCATCATGAGAGGGAGGATTTTCCCCTTGAGCAGGAAGAGGGGCTTCTTTTAGATTTCCACGGCTGGTCCCTTCGTGATCAGACAAAGCCCAGTACGCAATCTAACAGCAACTAAATGCACTGTATGTGGGAGATTCTCAGGATGAAGAAGGGATTACTGATGAACCACCTCTTGGCCCAGGCCTGAGGCAACTGATCCACAACGATGATGAGGAAGAGGATGAATACAATTGTTTGACTTCACACTTAAAGACTGTGGAAAGAGATATTCAGGCGTTCCATTACAATGCTGTAAGGCAAGATGTTCTCCGGCACTATATTGACCGTAAATGCCAACGCTTGCAAAATGCTTTTCATGCTCTATGACAGAAATCAGGCAGTCAATGGTTGATTGTTTGGCGTGGAGAGACAGACAATTTGATACATTACTCAAGGACCTTTCTAGGAAAGTGGCAGCTCCATGTGTGATGAAGCTGTCTGTCCATTTCTCAGTGTCTGGGACAAGGAGAGCTGCTGGGTCTGCAGCAAGAAGAGATGCTGGGTTTGTACAGAGAAGAGACACGGTGTGTTTAAGGACAGGAAGGGAGCCTACTGGGGTAACAGAGAATACAATTGGAGGCCGATGCTGGGTAGAGAGTGGCGTTGCTGTTCACGAATACAAACTACCAGTGAAGGTCAAGTTTCCCAGCTTTGGAGGACGGTAGGATGATGAAGATCCTTTGACCTATCGGGAGAAATGTGAAGAATTTCTGGCTCTTCATCCTTTAACACATGAAGGGGTGTTGGTAACTATAAATACTGTTCTACAGTGCACATCCAAAGACTGGTGGCACAGTCTTTGGATGGGCATCGCCCATCTGACAACCACATCAAGGCTCTTGTGGACACATCCACCAAGGAAGCATTATATAATCTCCTGCACTAATGGCAAAAGGTCTGTACAGACAGACTGGGACAAACACAGGTGGTAAGTATGTTTGTCCATGTTAAGGAGAAGGGTAGCAGCATCCGATTCTGTGTTGACTACTGATGTCTAAATTCAAAAACACCTGGATTCCTATCCCATGCCCAACCTCCAGGAAATCCTTGAGTCACTGCATGGAGCAAAGGTCTTCAGCTCCTGGGATCTTGAAAGTGGCTACTGGCAGGTGAAGATGGATCCTGCTAGCCAGCAGAAGACAGCCTTTGTGACACCTTCAGGCCTATTCAAATTAAAGTACATAAAGTACCAGTCAAAAGTTTGGACACACCTATTCAAAGGCTTTTCTTTATTTTTACTATTTTCTACATTGTAGAGAATAATAGTGACGACATCATATTTATGAAATAGCACATGGAATCATGTAGTAACCAAAACAGTTTTCAACAAATCAAAAAAATAAATTTGAGATTCTTCAAAGTAGCCACCCTTTGCCTTGATGACAGCTTTGCACACTCTTGGCATTTGCTCAACCAGCTTCACCTGGAATGATTTTCCAACAGTCTTGAAGGAGTTCCCACATATGCTGAGCACTTGTTGGCTGCTTTTCCTTCACTCTGCTGTCCAACTCATCCCAAACCATCTCAATTGGGTTGATGTCGGGTTGTTCTTGGGGACCTTCAATCCTGCAGACATTTTTTGGTACCCTTCCCCAGATCTATGCCTCAACACAATCCTGTCTCGGAGCTCCCAGGACAATTCCTTTGACCTCATGGCTTGGTTGTTGCTCTGACATGCACTGTCAACTGTGGGACATTATATAGACAGGTGTGTGCCTTTCCAAATCATGTCAAATCTATTGAATCTACCACAGGTGAACTCTAATCAAGTTGTAGAAACAACTCAGGGATGATCAATGGAAACAGGATGCACCTGAGCTCAATTTCCAGTCTCAAATCAAATCAAATGTATTGGTCACATGCAGATGTTATTGCGAATGTAGCGAAATGCTTGTGCTTCTAGTTCCGACAGTGCAGCCATATCCAACAAGTACTATCTAACAATTCCACAACGAATACCTAATACACACAAATCTAAGTAAAGGATGGGAATAAGAATATATAAATATAAATATATGGATGAGCAATGTCAAATTTCTTCAGCCTCTGCGCTGTTGCGCCTTCTTAGGCTAAGATGCAAGAGATAGTACAGAATACAGTATATACATACAGTATCATAGGCTAAGATGCAAGAGATATTATAGAATACAGTATATACATACAGTATCAGATGAGTAATGCAAGATATGTAAACATTATTAAAGTGGCATTATTAAAGTGACTAGTGTTCCGTTTATTAAAGTGGCCAATGATTTCAGGTCTGTATGTAGGCAGCAGCCTCTCTGTGCTAGTGATGGCTGTTGAACAGTCTGATGGCCTTGAGATAGAAGCTATTTTTCAGTCTCTCGGTCCCAGCTTTGATGCACCTGTACTGACCTCGCCTTCTGGATGATAGCAGGGTAAATAGGCAGTGGCTCTGGTGGTTGTTATCCTTGATGATCTTTTTGGCCTTCCTGTGACATCAGGTGCTGTAGGTGTCCTGGAGGGCAGGTAGTTTGCCGCCGGTGATGTGTTGTGCAGACTGCACCACCTCTAGAGAGCTCTGCGGTTGTGGGCGGTGCAGTTGCCGTACCAGGGGTGATACAGCCCGACAGGATGCTCTCAATTGTGCATCTGTAAAAGTTTGAGGGTTTTAGTTGACAAACCAAATTTCTTCAAATTTCTTCAGCCTCTGCGCTGTTGCGCCTTCTTCACCACACTGTCTGTGTGGGTGGACCATTTCAGTTTGTCAGTGATGTGTACAGTACACAGAGGAACTTAAAACTTTCCACTGCTGTGCCCTCGATGTGGATAGTGGGGTGCTCCCTCTGCTGTTTCCTGAAGTCCACGTTCATCTCCTTAGTTTTGTTGACATTGAGTGAGAGTTTTTTTTCCTGACACCACACTCTGAGAGCCCTCACCTCCTCCCTGTAGGCTGTCTCATCATTGTTGATAATCAAGCCTACTACTGTTGTGTTGTCTGCAAACTTGATGATTGAGTTGGGTGCATGACCACTCAGTCATGGGTGAACAGGGAGTACAGGAGGGGGCTGAGCACGCACCCTTGTGGGGGAGTGTTGAGGATTAGCGTAGTGGAGATGCTGTTTCCTACCTTCACCACCTGGGGGTGGCCCGTCAGGAAGTCCATGACCCAATTGCACAGGGCGGGGTTGAGACCCAGGCCCTGGGTGTTGAATGGGTGTTGAATGCTGAGCTATAGTCAGTGAACAGCATTCTTACATAGGTATTCCTTTTGTCCAGATGGGATAGGGTAATGTACAGTGTAATGTTAAATGTGTTAATGGTTTGATGGCTGAATGACAGGATTAGGCCTACAGTATACTCTATATATACTATTTAGTTAAAATGACAGGGAAAAGGCTTTGTTATCATTATGCAGAAAGATGGGGTGAGGAAAAGGTAGAGATAAAGGGTTGTATGTTTCTCTCTATTTCTTTCTTCTATAGGGTGGAGCTACATGAATCTATGTTTGATTGAATACTTTTCATCTATTCCACAACCAGAGAAGGCCATCTGTTCTGCAGAGATGTTTAATTTCCCCCTGCTTTGACAATGGCAAAAGTATTGTTCTGACAGCCTGAGTGACAGTTTAGCAGTTGAATTTTAATCACATTTCTCAATATAAAAGCCCAGACAGGCTGCACCCCAAATGGAACTCTATTCCCTATATAGTGCACTACTTTTGACCAGCAATTGGAAATTGCAAAATGTTGATTTTGATGTGTGCTTGGTGTTATTGCCTTGCTGGAAGTTTCACTTGCGGCCGAGTTTCAGCTTCCTGGTGTAACAAAAGGGATACAAACCCTGAGTTTACCAGAGAAAAAAACAACGTCTTACCGTTAGGCCAATAGGAAATTCCCTCTTGGGCCGAGGGCAGACACCGATTTTGAAGTTGCAGGCGGAGCTCCTCCTTCACGTGACCATGAGCAACCATTATTCGGCTCATGTCCGCTATACTGGCAAAGGCTAACAAGTTTTGGCTAAATACTGTAAATTAGAAATGTGTTATAAACATTATGCTGACCATGCTATCACAAGACAGCCTTCTTCTTCTTCTAAGCAATTTGATATGTTGTCTTGGTGTTTGAGTAAGAGGAAGGACTCCTAAGGATTTCTTATTTCTACGTGTTAGAAAGACATGTTTGATCTACGGTACGGCGTAATTCTGTATCAAATCAAACGTTATTTATAGAGCACAAGTTAATGCATTTGGAAGTTCTTAAAAAAAAAGTAAAATAAATAAATATATTAAAATGACAAAGATATGATAGATGACCTAGACAAATTGAAATGGTCAAATGAAAGTGAATAGGGCAAAAAAAACAAGTATGATATGCATGATATGTTACGTTTTGTATGGTTACATAAGAAAGAGATGGTTATGTAGTGGAAAATCTTACACAAGGTCACTCAAAGTCAATCTTAAATGAATCATTTTTTATTTGTCAGCGCGCTGGAGAGGTTCCAACCAACTCAATACACCATAATACACATGTCAATCAGGAGCTCTGCCTGGGCAGTCCCCGCAGTTGTCTTATATATGGCTATACACAGACAAGTTATATTTGCATGATTTAGCATAATTCTTAATCATGACCATTTTGTTTCATCCATGTGACTGACCAATACTGTTTCATAACGTGACAGACCAACACCTCACGAGGCTTCTTCTCTCTAAGCTGAGACCTTGAAACTGAGATATATTTCAAAACAAGCTCTGGACGTACTGCCAAATTGCAGCTACTGATAGTGAAGATGTGTACAGTCAACCACTTGCACGAACACATAAATTGGTTTATAAAACAGCCCGTGAATAGAACACAGAAATTAGTTATAAGAAAAGCACAAACATAAAAATGTCCATTACAGTTACTTAAGGCAAAAACGAAAGTAGGGCGGTTGTTCGGGGTGGATGGGTGGACGTATAAGTTTGCGAGTTTGAACCTCGTCAGCAACAACTTCAGCATTTCAGCTAATTAGCAACTTTTCAACTACTTACTACGTTTTAACTACTTTGCAACTACTTAGCATGCTAGTTAACCATTCCCCTAACCTTAACTCTTTAACCTAACTCCTGAACTTAACCTTAACCCTAACCCCTAATCCTAACCCCTAGTTTAGCTAATGTTAGCCAGCTAGCTAACATTAGCCACCTAGATAGAATTTGTAACATATCATACATTTGGCAAATTTTTTACATAGTACGTTTAGCAAATTCGTAACATATTATATATTTTGCAAATTCGTAAGATAAAATTTGAATTGTAATTCGTAACATATCATATGAAATGAGTGATGGACATCCACAAATTAATACATACCATACAAAACGTAACATATCTTACGGAGTGTTTCGGATTTACTTGCAGAATAATAGGAAATGCTCTGAGACCAGGTTGGTTTCAAAGGCCTGGACCATAATGACTGAACACAGCCACACCACATTTTTCCAAACTTAGCAGGCAGGCAGGCCGGACCTACCTTAATGGCCGGCTTGACCTATCTCTCTGGCCGGACCTACCTACCTAGCCAGCGGGCCAGACCTACCTACTTGGCCGGTTGACCGGACCTACCTACCTGGCCGGCTGACTGGTCCCATTTGGCTGGATGACCGACTGGTCTCATCTGGCCCTCCGTGCTGTCCTATCTGGCCAGCAGGCCGACTGGATCTATTTGGCCGCCACACTGGATCTATCTATTTATGTTACATTATCTTATTGCTATGTTACATTATTTTGACGCATTATCATAATGTTACATTGTGTAACGCTCGTCGTTAGGAGAAAGAGAGGAGGACCAAGATGCAGCGTAGTGAGTACTCATATTCCTTTTAATGAAAACCGAATACTCGAACAAAACAACAAACTAACGATGAACGAGAATAACAAGAAACGAAACAGTCATGTCTGGTGACATACACAGAGACAGCGACACAGGAAACAGGAACAATCACCCACAACCCACAATGACAAAACAGGAGACCTAAATATGGCTCCCAATCAGAGACAACGACTGACACCTGCCTCTGATTGAGAACCATATCAGGCCAAACACATAGAAACAGACAAACTAGACATACAACATAGAATGCCCACTCACATCATACCCTGACCAAACAAAACATAGAAACATACAAAGCAAACTATGGTCAGGGCATGACACATTGTCTTGTTGCATTGTCATTTATGTTACATTATATTGTTACATTATAATTTGTTACATTGTCTTGCTATTTCAACATTATATTACATTATCTTGTTACATTATCGATGCTACATTATCTTGTTGTATTATTGTTTGTTGCGTTATCTTGTTATATTATCATTATGATACATAATCTTGTTACATTATCATATATGTTACATTATATTATTGCCTTGTCATTTGTTGCATTATCTTTGTTACTTTTTCTTCTTATTCTTCAATCAACAGTCTTTGCTGTTTTTTTCCTGTGTTCACTTACCATAAACAAATACTTTAAGCATCACTTTTGTTATAGTTTTACCTTATTACAGTATCAAATATACAGTTTTACATCATAACACAGAAAAATAAGTATTTGAATATCTTGCACTGAAGAGTTATCAATAAGTACAATAATTCAATGTGACTGTTACTGGTGTAGTTCAAAATATCACCATGGGGTTGCGCACAACTCCTATCCAGGCTATGGTACCTCTGCATTAGATGGACAGCATTTCTGCCTGACTGCTGGACTTGTTATTTGACTCCAGTCAGCTACTCAGTCTTTCCCCACCCCTAACCCTTCCCTGTCAGCTCACCCACACAGGCCTCCTCTAAACATAATGAGCTGCCAGGGACGGACAGGGGAGGGGGAGAGAGAACGTAATTGCTTGCTTTACACAGCTTGTAGGCAGGCAGACCATTTAGGCAGAGAGACACAGAAGAAGACACAGAAGAACACTTGGAGAGATTGAGAGGAGGCACAAAATAAAGAAAGAGAGAAGTAAGATAAAAGGGAAACAAATCACCAACAGCACAAAAAAATGGATCCCAACAAGATGCCAAACGCCCCACCACCAGGCTGGAACCCAGATGAGAAGTCTGGGATGGGACAACCAGCTCCTCCACCCTACCAGGACCACCCCCAGTACCCCAACACAGGATACCCTGTACCAGCAGGCTACCCCGCCAATCCCCAGGGCTACGCACCACCGCCACAGTATGGAGGAGCTCCTGGGGCCCCTTACAGCCAGCCATACCCCCAGGGACAGTACCCCCAGGGACAGTACCCCCAGGGACAGTACCCCCAGGGACAGTACCCCCAGGGAGAGTACCACCAGTCCACCGTCACAGTCCAGCCTACGGTGTTTGTGACCCATGGAGCTCTGCCTTACCCTCTGCCAGACTACCTGGGCTACTCCATTTTCACCATGCTGTGCTGCTGCCTGCCACTTGGCATCGCTGCACTTATCTACTCCATCTCGGTGAGTGGGACTTTTATTGCTGTTTTAAGAACATTCAAATGTAATGTAGACTAATGTGTTTCCAGTAGATATGTATCCCAAATAATTCACGGAACATAACTCTTTTCATTTTGTAGAGTAGTCAGTAGTGTATTTCTCACTGTAGTCTTTTTTTTTGCGTTATCCAAGAAACACAGTTACCGGTTTTGTTTAAATAACGGTCTCTCTCTCTCTCTACTTGGTGGAGGGCTGCATAGCTGGAGAGAGGGACATGTTTGTGATAGTTTTGGCCTAACACTCGGTGTCTCACAGTCTTGAGTTCTGTTTTGAATAAGGTCCTCAGGATATGGTGGTTTGAGGGGATCGGGGGAGGGGAGATGGGGTACGAAGTGGGAATTGGGGAGAGTGTGTGTAAGAAAGGGAGGGACCCTTCCCGGAATATGGGTGGTTAAAAATGGGTGGTTAAATATGGGTGGTTAAACATGCGGGTGACTTGACTGTGTGAGTGACGTAAGAGGAGGTGATATTCAAAATGTAAAAGGTATTCTGGGATTATCAAATCGCAAAAGACAAAAGGAGAACTCCAACAACCCTCTCCCTTGTCCTTTGCCAAACCTCACCCTCGAATGGACAGCCACACTGAGAAGAGGGGTAGGAAAGGGCTGGAAACCCTGAGCTATCCCTACAAGCCCCAAGTCAATTTCAATTTAAGGGGCTTTATTGGCATGGGAAACATATGTTTACATTGCCAAAGCAAGTTAAATAGATAATAAACCACATTTAAATAAACAAAAAATGTACAGTGGACATTACACTTACAAAAGTTCCAAAAGAATAAAGACGTTTCAAATGTCATTATGTCTATATACAGTGTTGTAATGATGTGCAAATAGTTCAAGTACAAAAGGGAAAATAAATAAAACGTAAATATATTGTTTTTCACTGGTTGCCCTTTTCTTTTGGCCTCTGTGATTGCACAATGTGGTATTTGTTTTCGAATTCTTTGTGGGTCTGTGTAATCTGAGGGAAATATGTGTCTCTAATATGGTCATACATTTGGCAGGAGGTTAGGATGTGCAGCTCAGTTTCCACCTCATTTTGTAGGCAGTGTGCACATTGCAAGTCTCTTTACTTACTTACTGGGATTACAAACGCATATCAGGATAGACAGCTAATTGTTGACCGGGTATGACTCATATAGATCAATGTGGGTAATGGTGGAAACATCCGGGTCAAAGCCTGGTAAAGAGAGAAAGGAGGTTGAAGATGTTATTATGGGCATCTTTATTTCACAATGAGACAGTGGCTTTTTATCAAGTATCAAAACCCAGTGGATGACTTCTAATGTAATAACAACATCAACTGAGGTTGAACAATGTGCTGGTGAATTGACTTCATCCACATCCATCATAGACATAATCGCTCAGTAAAGTTCCTCCTCTCCTGGGCAAGTCAAGGGCTATTATATACTGTAAGATATTTCATATTTGTACTTCATATCAGCAACTATTTTTACCAGAAAGGTGAGATGTTAACATTTCTTTGAGTATGTAGGATTACTAGTTATTGTTTATGGCCCTCTCATGATAAATAATTACTTTTGGGGATGATGTAGATTACATTTTCGATTACATTTAACTGGTTTTAATAAAGGCCACATGGAATTTTCAATAAATCTGATTTTATATATAAATAAAGACTTGCTAAAGTGCAAATATTCTGCATTTTGACACATTTTGAGACGCCCCTCTATGCATTTTAGCCCACTTAACGCCAACTTTCCACCCTTATCACCATTAATTATTTTGTTACTTTCACAATGTCATTTCTGTATATTATTATTTATTTTGTGATTAGTGGGTCATTTTAAGGGGAGAAAACAACAACCTGTCCCTCATTTAAAGGTCAACCCTGCTACGTCAACTGAACTCTTGTTTAAATATGGTGAAAATATTCCTTTTTAAATATTATTTTCAAAAGAAACATTGAACATCTAATAGTCAAATCATAGTGTAAAAGCAGGTGAGCTGGTTCTACTCTTTTTGTAAATTTTCTGGTGTTTTGTGGTAGAAAACTGAGTGGGTTGAGAATAACAGGTCAAACCTGTTACACATAGATAGACAGGCTAGACATGTTTTCACAATAATAATAAACATTGTGAAGCTTACATTCAATTGCCCCCCCGTTGAACACAGCAAACTTCCATCTCCCCTGTAACAAGGGAATTTATGGCGGATCAACAGTGTTGCGATCCTACCTGTTGGCACTTAAAGTATATTAATAGGAACTGATAGCAGTTGATGTTATTCTTCAATAACACTGACCCCAAAGCAAATCAGGGGGAGAAAATATATATTTATTCAAAGAGAACACATCATAGTTGTTATGCTGGAAAGTAGATGACAGATGTTCCTTCTTCACTGTCCTGTGATTCTCCACAGAACAAAGAGACAGGATGTAATCTATAACCCAACCCTAGCCTGTGGTTGACCAATTAGAATTCCTTGCAGTAAAATTGGATCAATGGCCAAATAACAAGTATCTCGTTTCAGGCTCAATGTATAGACAATTCGGACCAATTAAAACTTGCCACATGTAGCTATGAGTCCCGGGCTGACATTCCTCCCAGGTCTCTGGCCCATTAATCAATGATTCCCTATTACAGAAAAGCAACTATTTCCATTGATCGTTAATTCCCTCTTGACCTTTAGTCCTCTGCGTTGTGTATTTATCTTAAAATATTCTTACAGCACGTACAATAGCATTTTTTATTTTTTATTACCTAGAGGTGAGAAAACATGTTTTTTATTAAGTTGAACATGTGCTCATTATGACAGAACGTTAAAATTAGGTTTATAGCATTTTTGGTGGAACGACCCACATCACAGACTGAATCATTTTGGTATGCTCTTATAATCTCATATCCATGACTCACTGCCATAAAGTTATGTTTCATTTTCTCCTAAACTGAAGCCACCAGAGCGGATTCGTAATACCCTAAAGTCATTGTAAAAACAAATTCATGCCTCCTTATCTTTTGGGTATCAACACAAACAACAGACTATTATTTCCACAATTTTTTTCAGGTTTACACAACTGAAAAGGCTATCTGGGGACAGATAGCATGAAAGCATCCAGAAGATACTCTGGAATCAATCTGTCAGACAAAGGTTTGATCTGATGCTTTAAACCTCTTAAGGATTGGTTCCTTTTCTTCTATTTTCACCTAAAATGACATACCCAAATCTAACCGCCTGTAGCTCAGGACCTGAAGCAAGGATATGTATATTCTTGGTACCATTTGAAAGGAAACACTTTGAAGTTTGTTGAAATGTGAAATGAATGTAGGAGATTATAACACATTAGATCTGGTAAAAGATAATACAAAGAAAAAAACATGCATTTAAAAAAAAATGTTTTTTGTCATCTTTGAAATGCAAGAGAATGGCCATAATGTACTATTCCAGGTTAGACACAATTTAGATTTTGGCCACTAGATGACAGCAGTGTATGTGGAAAGTTTTAGACTGATTCAATGACGCATTGCATTTCTGTTCAAAATGTTGTATCAAGACTGCCCAACTGTGCCTAATTGGTTTATTAATACATTTTCAAGTTCATAACTGTGCACTCACCTCAAACAATAGCATGGTATAATTTCACTGTAATAGCTACTGTAAGTTGGACAGTGCAGTTAGACTAACAAGAATTTAAGCTTTCTGCGCATATCAGATATGTCTATGTCCTGGGAAATGTTCTTGTTACTTACAACCTCATGCTAATCACAGTCTTTTTTCAACTAGGCAAGTCAGTTAAGAACAAATTCTTATTTTCAATGACAGCCTAGGAACAGTGAGTTAACTGCCTTGTTCAGGTGTAGATTTTTACCTTGTCAGGACAGCGATTCGATCTTGCAACCATTCGGTTACTAGTCCAATGCTCTAACCACTAGGCTACCTGCCACCCACATTAGCCTATATTAGCTCAACCATCCCGTACTAATATAGTAGACTGAATCAGACACGGAGATGGAGTGTTCTCCAAGCATAAACACCACTGCAGGTGTCCTGTTTCTGCTTTTTACAGCATAGATACAGATTTATTGGAGGTGTGCTGTTTTCAGGTCTTTAACCCAGAGAGCTTACATTGAAATGACTGATCATACAGACTATCCATTACCTAGTGGACAATTCACCGGAGGCTGCTGAAGTGAGGATGGCTCACAATAATGGCTGGAATGGAGTAAGTGGTGAGCATGCCCTAAAACAGAACTTGACATCACCTGTGAGAATGTTAGCTTGCCACGAGGACATTAAGGCCATAATTTTGCAACTTCTTCACACTTTACAGTAACACTATCCCTCTTTTTGATGAGGTAACCCCGGGCTAACATAAACAGAGTTGAGTAGAGTTAGGGAGACAGACACAATGCAGGTTGTATGACATGTTCACTTAGCTAGTAAACACTTTCATTTTTATTTATTTATTTATTTTGTTTTATTTTGTCCCATGCAGCATAATCATGCGCAAACGACCTGAAATGTATCTGGTTAATTTCCTTGTGGTTACATGTAGGGAACAAACAAATATTTCAAGTGGGTCTTTAATCCGTTATGGAATCCCTCATTCCTTACAAATAGGAGCAGTTTACCTGGACATGCTATTCGGTAATCTGTTATGGTCGTTTGTACTTTTCTGGAGAGTTTTTCACTTTTATTTTACCAGCTTTCCTTTTCCATACTGAAAATTCTATAGTGCCGTGAAAAAGTGTTTTCCCCTTTTCAGATGTTCTATATTTTTGCATATTTTTAATACTGAATGTTATCAGATCTTCAATCCTAACCTAATATTAGATAAAGGGAACCTGTGTTTACGAATAAGAAAAATGTATTCTTATTTTATTTATTTAATTAACAAAGTTACGCATGACCAAATTTCCCTGTGTGAAAATGTAATCTCCCTTACACTCAATAACTGGTTGTGCCACCTTTAGCTGTAATGACTGCAACCAGATGCTTCTTGTAGTTGTTGATCAGTCCCTCACATCGCTGTGGAGGAATTTTTCTTGCACGCAGAACTACTTTAACTCAGTGATATTTGTGGGTTTTCAAGCATGAACTGCTCATTTCAAGTTCTGCCACAAAATCTCAATTGGGATTAGGTTTGGACTTTGACTAGGCCATGCCAAAACGTACATTTTGCAGCTTTTTAACCATTTTCATGTAGACTTGATTGTGTGTTTTGGATCATTGCCTTGCTGCATGACCCAGCTGTACTTCAGCTTCAGCTCACAGACGGATGGCCTGACATTCTCCTGTAGAATTCTCTGATACAGAGCAGAATTCATGGTTCTTTCTATTAAGGCAAGTTGTCCAGGTCCTGAAGCAGCAAAGCATCCCCAAACCGTCACACTACCACCACCATGCTTGACCGTTGGTATGAGGTTCTTACTGTGGAATGCATTGTTTGGTTTTCGCCAGAGATAATGGGAACCCATCTCATCCAAATAGTTGACTCTCAAGGCATTTGGGCATCTTTTATCAACACAACACTGAAGGAAACCTGTGTTAAACTAACTAGAATAGAAATCGTGCAACAGTTGAGCACTAGTCATGTATGCGGCGGGAGTCAGGAACCAGGTGCAGAAGGTGAGTTTAATAATGAAGAATGCAGATCGACAAAACATGAGAAGCGTACAGACCGTGAATGAAAACAAACCAATACTGCCTGATGACAGAGGCCTAAATAAAGGGGAAGTAATCAAGGTGCTGATGAAGTCCAGGTGTGCTTGACAATGGGAGCGGGAGACCGGGAGTAGGCATGACCACACCCAGTTCAGGCCTGGAGGAGACATACGGTAATGGGTAAGTGGTGTATTATCTCGCTAAGAGGCTACTTGACGCTCTGCGAGGAAGCTTGGGCATGACTATCCCACACCGAGCCCTTCCCACCTTGCCTCAGTTGCGGCAAGCTGCTACTTGGCAGTGTTTGGCGTGGCACTGCGTACAGAGGTGACAAGCCAGACTGCAAACACAGTTTTCTTTTCTGTGTCTCCCAGTCAGCAGCACTGTCTGACTGGCACATAGACTTAATGCCCACTCACATAGAGTACAGCACCAGCCAATCCTGGGGTGGCAGGTTGCCTAGTGGTTAGAGCATTGGACTAGTAACCGAAAGGTTGCTAGATCGATTCCCTGAGCTGACAAAGTAAAAATCTATTGTTCTGCCCCTGAACAAGGCAGTTAACCCACTGTTCCTAGGCTGTCATTGAAAATAAGAATTTGTTCTTAACTGACTTGCCTAGTTAAATAAAGGTTAAAATAAAATCTTAAAACTATTCCCAGACAGGGAGAGATACGTTATGTATCTAGGAAAATGTATGTTCTAAAAAAAAATGTGTTACAGTACATTGTTTCTTCCTCAAAAAGAAATGGAGTTATGTCCTGTATGGGAAAGCTGGTGAAATTATGACTTCCTATTTCATGCCGGCTACTGTTGTGGAAATGATTCCCTTGGATTACATACAGTGCATTTGGAAAGTAAATCAGACCCCTTAACTTTTTCCACAATTTGTTACATTATAGCGTCATTCTAAAATGGATTTTAAAAAACTCCCCATCAATCTACACACAATAACCCATAATGACAAAGGAAAAACTGATTTTTTTGCAAATTTATTACAAATAAAAAACGGAAAAAAATCAAATTTACATAAGTATTCAGACCCTTTACTCAGTCCTTTGTTGAAGCACTGTTGGCAGCGCTTACAGCCTCGAGTCTTCTTGGGTATGATGCTACAAGCTTGGCACAACCGCATTTGGGGAGTTTCTCTCATTCTTCTCTGCAGATCCTCTCAAGCTCTGTCAGGTTGGATGGGGAGCGTTGCTGCACAGCTATTTTCAGGTCTCTGCAGAGATGTTCGATCAGGTTCAAGTCCGGGCTCTGGCTGGGCCACTCAAGGACATTCAGGGACTTGTTCCAAAGCTACTCCTGCATTGTCTTGGCTGTGTGCTCATGGTCGTTGTCCTGTTGGAAGGTGAACCTTCGCCCCAGTCTGAGGTCTTGAGCCCTCTGGAGCAGGTTTTCATCAAGGATCTCGCTGTACTTTGCTCCATTCATCTTTCCCTCGATCCTGACTAGTCTCCCAGTCCCTGCCACTGATAAAACACCCCCACAGCATGATGCTACCGACACCGTGCTTCAGCGTAGGGATTGTGATAGCTTTCCTCAAGATGTGACGCTTGGCATTCAGGCCAAAGAGTTCAATCTTGGTTTCATCAGACCAGAGTATCTTGTTTCTTATGGTCTGAAAGTCCTTTAGGTGCCTTTTGGCAAACTCCAAGCGGGCTGTCATGTGCCTTTAACTGGCCACTCTACCATAAAGGCCTGATTGGGGGAGTGCTGCAGAGATGGTTGTCCTTCTGGAAGATTCTCCCATCTCTGTCAGAGTGAACATCGGGTTCTTGGTCACCTCACTGACCTAGGCCCTTCTCCCCCGATTGTTCAGTTTGGCCGGGCGGCCAGTTCTAGGAAGAGTCTTGGTGGTTCCAAACTTCTTCCATTTGAGAATGATGGAGGCCACTGTGTTCTCAGGGCCCTCATTGCTGCAGAAATGTTTTGGTACCCTTCCCCAGATCTGTGCCTCGACACAATCTTGTCTTGGAACTCTACATACAATTCCTTTGACCTCGTGGCTTGGTTTTTGCTCTGACATGCACTGTCAACTGTGGGAAGTGACTATGCATAGATAATAACAGAGATTAGCAGCGGTGTAAAGGCGGGGCAGTGCAAATAGTCTGGATAGCCATTTGATTAGATGTTCGGAGTCTTATGGCTTGGGGGTAGAAGCTGTTTAGATGCCTCTTGGACCTAGACTTGGCGTTCCGGTACCGCTTGCCATGTGGTAGCAGAGAGAACAGTCTATGACTGGTGTGGCTGGAGTCTTTGACACGTTTTAGGGCCTTCCTCTGACACCGCCTGGTATAGAGGTCCTGGATGGCAGGAAGCTTAGCCCCAGTGATGTACTGGGCCATATGCACTACCCTCTGCGGTCAGAGGCCGTCAGAGGCCGCAGTCTCCTGAGGGGGAATAGGTTTTGTTGTGCCCTCTTCACGTCTTGGTGTGCTTGGACCATGTTAGTTTGTTGGTGATGTGGACACCAAGGCACTTAAGCTCTCAACCTGCTCCACTACAGCCCGTCGATGAGAATGGGGGTGTGCTCGGACCTCCTTTTCCTGTAGTCCACAGTCATCTCCTTATTTAATCCATTTTAGAATAAGGCTGTAATGTAACTAAATGTGGAAAAAGTGAAGGGGTCTGAATATTTGCCGAATGCACTGTAGGTTAGTTGCATTCCCTATTTTATTGAGTTTGGATTGTTTTAGGTTAGTTCGAGATCTATACAGGATATTGTTATGTCGTGATTTATAGGACTTTCCACATTTCAGCGTGTTTTTCCTGGCCTGACACACGAGAGGGGGAGTCGCATTGTGTTTGGAATCTGTTGTGTTTGGGATTTGCGCCAGGTTGTCTGGGAGGAGTAGGAGGAAGGGAAAGGCCTGTGGGAGGGTCAATAGGGGTACAGGCCAGGGGAGGGGAGGGCAACAGGATTCTGCCTCTTGGCAATTCAACATTCACACAGTGGGGCCTTTCTAACATGGCGGACAAGAGGGCATAATCAGAGAGCAGAAAGAAGCTATTGTGTGTGTGTGCTTGTGTGTGTGTGTGTGTGTGTGTGTGTGTGTGTGCGTGTGTGTGTGCGTGTGTGTGTGTGCTCGTGTGTGTGTGCTCGTGCGTGTGTGCTCGTGCGTGTGTGCTCGTGCGTGTGTGCTCGTGCTTGTGTGCTCGTGCATCTGTGGCCGGAAGTGTTTTAGATTTGTTTCTGTGTGTCGCAGGCTGTGTGTTTTCCAGTCAGTATGTTTTGAAATGTTTTAGAGTGATTTGCCATGAAATACGGACAGGACGATGAACATATCCTTGTTGGAGACTGCACACAATTTCCTGGCAATTGTCTTCAAAAGGAGTCGCTTGTCTATTGTTTCCCTTGTCAAGTTTCAAGTTCATTTAGTAATCCATTACACCTATTTTCCTGTCTTCTTAACATTCTGAAGAAAACGGTGCTTACACAGTTATTATTTGAAAATTATTTATACTGTACTCTGGCAATATCAGAAAATGATTACACACACTAACTTTATTAACACTAGTTGCTAGGATACCCCAGCCTCTTTTATGAAGCAGCCCCTGTCTGGGCCACATGGGTTGTTGGGAATGAATAGGGTCATTACCACAGGTCCAAATAGGACGTTGCTTACACTGTTGGTATTGGCTCTAAACCCTGAACTTCATTGTGAATGTTATCTTTATTGTGACTGTCACGATATGGTGAGAATAGTACTTCAATATTTGGCAATGTCTGAGATAAAGCTGTTTTTTTTATCTCAGAGATTCATTTATGACATATTATTTCTTATCTATTATCTTTTAGGCTCTGTTTTTTAGTGTTTAACGTCACAGAGTGCACTTTGAGGAAACAGAGATGCGGAAAATAAGTTATAAATCAAATCAAATCAAATCAAATTTTATTAGTCACATACACATGGTTAGCAGATGTTAATGCGAGTGTAGCGAAATGCTTGTGCTTCTAGTTCCGACAATGCAGTAATAACCAACAAGTAATCTAACCTAACAATTCCACAACTACTACCT
>NC_036845.1:2251518-2281319 GCF_002910315.2 Salvelinus sp. IW2-2015
ACAAGTGTAAAGGGATAAAGAATATGTACATAAAGATATATGAATGAGTGGTGGTACAGAACGGCATAGGCAAGATGGGTAATGTAGGGTATGTAAACATTATATTAAGTGGCATTGTTTAAAGTGGCTAGTGGTACATTTTTACATAATTTCCATCAATTCCCATTTTTATAGTGGCCATGCCTTAGACTAGAAAAACATAAACAATCATGGCCCCAACAACTAACAAATCTATGAATTTGAAACATTGTCGAACACAGCTCCTTTGTAAGCAGGACCGTTAGTGGTATGAATCCGGCATGTGTTAAGCTGAACCTATAAGCAACATGCAGTGAAAAGGGAAAGTGGCTGAAAATTAGGTAATTTAAGGGATAATAATTTAATGGAGAGCCCAGGTGCACCAAACACCACAACTTCTGTGTTCCACTCCCAGTAATTACACAATTAATACAGTCCACACTCCAAATGTTTCAGTCATATTTTAGGTGAAGTGTAGAGATATAATTGTCAATGAAAATAGCAACAGCATTGTTTCAGTTAACCCTTTAATAGCCCCTTTATCTATCCACATATTGCTTATACACACTCATCCTCTTATCCCCATTACTGACAGTACCCTACTCTACCCTCACGTACGTACTGTATATTAGGTAGAATATGGTAGAGTTTGTTTTTGGTCTACTCTTGTAAATATTGCTTCATTGATTATATCTTAGTGGAATAAGAAAGGATGTAGTTACTAATCTAATGCACTTCTGTACATCGCGCTGTAATGTACAATTGACCTTATTTTAGCACCCCAAAAACATAATACTTCCAGGTCAACTGTAATATGAATACCATTCTAAGCACAATTTCTCCCATTTTCAGCAAAATCAATGACGAGGCCTTCATGCTGCCCGTCTCTGCATGATTGAAGAAGGCAATGAGCTCCGTCGGGTCTTTTTAAAAATGACGGGTGGGGAAGCAAAACGTACTGCGAGATAGGGAAAGGGGGAGATAAGCTGTGTGTGGAAACAGATTTCTTCACCCGATCTGTCAATCTTATCACCTCTAAAATGTAAATGAAACACTATAAAGAATTTATATAATGTGTCATTACATACAGTACAGTTGAAGTCGGAAGTTTACATACACTTACGTTGGAGTCATTAAAACTCGTTTTTCAACCACTCCACAAATTTCTTGTTGACAAACTATAGTTTTGGCAAGTCGGTTAGGACATCTACTTTGTGCATGAAACAAGTAATTTTTCCAACAATTGTTTACAGACAGATTATTTAACTTATAATTCACTGTATCACAATTCCAGTGGGTCAGAAGTTTACATACACTAAGTGACTGTGCCTTTAAACAGCTTGGAAAATTCCAGAAAATGATGTCATGGCTTTAGAAGCTTCTGATTGGCTAATTGACATCATTTGA
The DNA here is from genome assembly GCF_002910315.2 of Salvelinus sp. IW2-2015. Taxonomy (NCBI): domain Eukaryota; kingdom Metazoa; phylum Chordata; class Actinopteri; order Salmoniformes; family Salmonidae; genus Salvelinus; species Salvelinus sp. IW2-2015. The sequence continues at coordinate 2,252,944 of NC_036845.1, forward strand.
GTCAATTGGAGGTGTACCTGTGGATGTATTTTCAAGGCCTACCTTCAAAACTCAGTGCCTCTTTGCTCGACATCATGGGAAAATAAAAAGAAATCAGCCAAGACCTCAGAAAAAAATTGTAGACCTCCACAAGTCTGGTTCATGATTGGGAGCAATATCCAAACGCCTGAAGGTAGCACGTTCATCTGTACAAACAATAGTACGCAAGTATAAACACCATTGGACCACGCAGCCGTCATACCGCTCAGGAAGGAGACGCGTTCTGTCTCCTAGAGATGAACGTACTTTGGCGCGAAAAGTGCAAATCAATTCCAGAACAACTGCAAAGGACCTTGTGAAGATGCTGGAGGAAACAGGTACAAAAGTATCTATATCCACAGTAAAACAAGTCTTATATCGACACAACCTGAAAGGCCGCTCAGCAAGGAAGAAGTCACTGCTCCAAAACCGCCAAAAAAAGCCAGACTATGGTTTGCAACTGCGCATGGAGACAAAGATCGTACTTTTTGGAGAAATGTCCTCTGGTCTGATGAAACAAAAATAGAACTGTTTGGCCATAATGACCATCGTTATGTTTGGAGGAAAAAGGGGTAGGCTTGCAAGCCGAAGAACATCATCCCAACCGTGAAGCACGGGGGTGGCAGCATCATGTTGTGAGGGTGCTTTGCTGCAGGAGAGACTGGTGCACTTCACAAAATAGATGGCATCACGAGGAAGTAAAATTCTGTGGATATATCAAATCAAATGTATTTATATATTGAAGCACCATCTCAAGACATCAGTCAGGAAGGTAAAGCTTGGTCGCAAATGGATCTTCCAAATGGACAATGACCTCAAGCATACTTTCAAAGTTGTGGCTACATGGCTTAAGGACAACAAGGTCTAGGTATTGAAGTGTCCATGCCCTGACCTCAATCCTATAGAAATATTGTGGGCAGAACTGAAAAAGCGTGTGTGAGCAAGGAGGCCTACAAACCTGACTCAGTTACACCCGCTCTGTCAGGAGGAATGGGCCAAAATTCACCCAACTTATTGTGGGAAGCTTGTGGAAGGCTACCCGAAACGTTTGACCCAAGTTAAACAATTTAAAGGCAATGCTACCTAATACTAATTAAGTGTATGTAAACGTCTGACCCACTGGGAATGTGATGAAAGAAATAAAAGCTGAAATCATTCTCTCTACTATTATTCTGACATTTCACATTCTTAAAATAAAGTGGTGATCCTAACTGACCTAAGACAGGGAATTTTTACTGGGATTAAATGTCAGGAATTGTGAAAACTGAGTTTAAATGTATTTGGCTAAGGTGTATGTAAACTTCTGACTTAAAACTCTACCTATTTGAAGGTTTGTGTCGAATTTGAATCTGTTTTTAAGGGCGGCGCTAAAGTTCTCTTCAGAACTTAACAGCGGCTGTCGCGGCTTTTAAGAGGCATGATGGCTTGCGGTGATGACGCAAAAGATGTATGCATTCCGTTGTACAATTGACCTTACCCTGTCCCTGTCCCTTTATTATTTTTAAACTGCGAGAGAAGCGCTACACCTGGTGGAGAGAAGCTGTAAGACACAGAATGAGTTGCTTTATGCATGCTGTATGTTATGTCATGACACGTCACAATTTAACGTACAGCGTCGGATAGGTCAGTTTTTTTCAACTTTACTCCAATACTATCGGGCCAGTACCAGGTCAATCAACGCTTTAATAGAAACATAGTTCACACCCCAGATTTTGATGCCAACACAGTCACTACAGTCCCATTAGTTTTCATTGCAGCCTCGTTTGAATGCCGCTGTTGCGCAAATTTGCACGGAATGGGGTTAGTCAACAGTACCATCCAGGAAACGAGATTAGCTCTATTCAACTAGCTCTGTTTAGCTTAGCATTTTAACTGTCCATAACTGTCAAAAAAAATTGCATTTCAACAAAACAAATGTTAGCTGACTTACTTGTATGTCTATTAATTCAACATAAGTAGCTAAGAGGTTGCTAAATGCCTATCTAGCTAGCTTGCTCTGATTATCTTAGCATGTTGCTGCTAGTTTGCTACATTTTACTCTTTGCTTCAAGTCAGGAGACTAGTTGTATCTAAGAGATGTTGTCACATTTGTCTGACTACTGTATCACAATAAATATTTAAAAACGTTAGAACCTTTAACTCAAACTTTTATTTACAAGATGCTCAGTTCAAACCTCCTCCATGTTTTCAAGATGTGCATCTGTTAAACTCCGCCCATTGACTTTCAGAAACCAATCGGATTTGTTCTTCCCTAAACCAAGCAGATTCTTTCTGCCTTTAGAACAAAGTTGACTACACTTTGACAACCTTCTCTTCAGTCACAGAGAAGAGCAGAAATCTGTTGACCGTGTAAATCAATAGTGGTCCCGTGTGGCTAAGTTGGTAGAGCATGGCACTTGCAATGCCAGGGTTCTGGGTTTGATTCCCATGGGGAACCAGTACGAAGTCGCTCTAGATTGTCTGCTAAACGACCCCAAAAAATATAAATGCTCACTGGGTCGCTCAATGAATGGCCCATTCACCAGCATTTCTGTACTGTCACTGAGAAGGCCCTTCATGTCACAGAGATTGGAAAGACAGACTCCGTTAATGATCTGATTCTGTTCGATCTTGTGATTTTCTCACATATCAAGCATCTCACATCCTGCCCCTCCCTCTCCATGAGGTCACACAGAAACCCCAATACAATATGTTCAGTTGTACATCCTCCACATAAACAATTCATAAAATGTTAACTTTGTCATCCCATTGCACTCCCCACATTGCTTAGAACAAATCCCAGATTGCAGATACAGTATTTTATAAAAGAGTGGAATAACCACTCCTCAGTTAATTGTTCAGAATATTTTATTTGGAATTGAGTTGGTATTGAATGTAATGTGGTTTTCAAGGAGCCTGGCCCAACAGATTATATTATGATGAGTCATATGAACAATATGCTGCAGTGCTGATAGAGGCCCATGGGGAAATCAGGAATGGAGTATTACGTGGGTAAGTGAATGGAATCAAGCTTCCAGTAGGTTTCTGGGGCCTCATTTATAAACCGTGCATACATTCAAAATATATCCCAAAATGTGCGTGTGCCAGTTTTATATATTTTTTTACTTGACTTGAGAATGTACTCACCTCCCTGCAAACTTTATCCCATGCATACTTACATCTGCTGGTGGTTGAACTACTGTATTGCAAGCTTGCAAGTGAGTATTTTGTGTGAATGGGGTATATAAAAATATATAAAAATCAACAGGAAAACTTATTATTAACAAGAATGCAACTATTTGCCATCAGTGAGGAGAGCGAAAACATATGTTTTATTTTTAGAATCTAAAATAATTAATTAGACAACAGAATCTTATAATAGGAACATGTTTCCTATTTATTTTATTTTCATAACCATTGCAGAATATACAGTGTTCCAGAATATACAGTATTCCAGAATACAGTGTTACAGAATATACAGTGTTACAGAATATACACAGTGTTACAGAATATACAGTATAGTATTCCAGTATATACAGTATTACAGAATATACAGTATTCCTCACCTTTTCTGGCTGTGATGGGTTCATATTCCATACAACAAATGACCACGCACATCTCTCAGCACATCTCTCATGTAATTGGACGTAGTAGCCTAGTAAAAGGATAGGCTATATGTATTTCAAGTTTTGCAATATCAAGGCAAACAGAGCATACAGACAGACAGATGGGATGGAGGAAATCTTGTGAACCTCAAGGAAATGGAAGAAAAACGTTTGGTGGAGTGCCCAGATAATTATTCAAGACACGCAAGTACACAGACCCTCAGAAACACAACAACTGTCCACTGTTAAGAGATCCAAGGAGCCCTTCTCCTCTAGCTAGCCGTGTAGAAACAATTATGAACCAGCTGTCAGTAATCAGGAGGAGGGTTTACAATAGCAGGCAGGCCTTCTCACGCCACACTACCCTAAATCAACACAGACCCTCTCTGCTTAAACCTTAAGTCAACCCTCGCCCTGCTGTGGAAGCCAACTCACATATTTCACCAGAGGACGGAAACAGATGGAGGCTATGTTAACAACGTCATGTGACTAGGGGGAGGTTGATTCAATTCAGACTTGAGTAAGTCACTGTTAAGTGGGAGCGATCTTATTGGGGGGTGTGAGGGCATGTTGTTATTTTTTAAACATGGACTAAAGAGTGGGTATTTTGGTGCCTGTTGTTTGTGTTTTACATGCACTTCCTGTTTGTCACAAGACTCTTCCTGATTTGGAGCCAGAAAGTAATCCAAGACCACATGTGACACACACATACTGTTCAAAATTTGCTGAGAGCTTTACTGTTGCTTAGTGTGTGACTCATACTGACTGGTAGTCAGCTACTCCGAGATGTCTATAGTGTAAAGTCCATGGCAAGGAGTGATGAGTCAAAGACACTGAGACTTCAGTTAGTTGACTGAAAGTTTAGCATTGCCTGTCAAACCTTGTTCTTCCCTCAAGAGAAAACATAACAGGTGTCAAAAAGTGTCTCACAAAATAGCACCATTCCTAAGACTGTAGCTAGGGGAGAGAGCTACAAGAGTGAATCTGGCACACAGGTACAGTTGGTTCTTCATCCACAGCTGTTTCAACTTAGTGCTGCTTGGGGTGTGGCCACAGGAACTTAGCGTTCAAGTTGTTATATCATCACTAGTATGGTGTTAATATGCTCTATTATAGATGCTCTACAGTGAGATAGAAAAATGTCCCTCTGGTTTTTATTTTCTGACTTAGTTGGCATGTTGGCTAAGCATTGTGTTTGTGAATGAATACTGCTTCTCCTGAAATAACTCAAATAAGAGCATTGCACTAAATCATCGTTGAACTCTCTCCGTTGAAGTCTCTCTCTCACTCTCTCTTTCCTGAATGATGATTACAACAATTACAGCTCTCCCTCCTTTCCTTTCTTTCTTTCTTCCTTCCTTCCTTCCTCCCTCTGCTCTCAGACTCGAGACGCCAACAACCAGGGTCACCAGCAGGTTGCTGAGAGGAGTTCTCGTCTAGCACGGATACTGAACCACTCCGCCCTGGGTATCGGCATCACCGTCATCATCCTGTACATCGTCTACGTCGTCATCCTGGCCAAAGATATCCACTGATCTGACACCTAAACACCGGTTAGCACCACAGCCACCGCTTCTCTCAACCCCAGCCCCCAAAATCATCCTGATTTTGACCACATACAGTGGGTGCCAGTTACAGGCACTTTCCAAAGAGATACATAATGCTGTTTATTCATCAACATTTATGACATGCTTTTTTAAAACTATATATCTAATGACTTACTTTTTTAAATACCTGCAGACAGGATAGTTTAAATTGTTAATTCATTTGCCTGTTTAATTTTAAGTTTAATATACATAAACAAACAACAAATTATGGATACTGATAGTTTTTGGGAATATTTCTAATAAATGTCTAAAGGATAGTGTATGTGTATTCACTGTGTATGGATAAGTCATATCAGAGTTTAGAGACAGATTTGACAATGTTATGAGAATGCAGCAGAAAGAGACTATTCTTAAAGTCTGAGAAGACATGTATTACTTGATGTCAATACACAGAGTGCCAGTAAGGTTACCACTCACAAGAATAAACATTTTACAACTCAATGTCAAATATTTACTTCTTGTTGTACAAATGTATCAATTTGCTCAATTCAGTGTTCTGTGCTGTCAGCAATGGCACAAGCAATACTCAACTCAACTTATTTTGGACAACCGTGGAGACTAAGACCTAGATTCAAACTGTAGCGCAGAAGATCCGCTGTATAGCACAATTAAAATGTAAAGGTCATTTACGATTTAGTCAACATATGCAGCATTTACCGTGAATGCAGGCTCCGCAAACGCAGGAACATGGCCTTCCACTCTACGGATTTAATCTAACCCTGGAAGTCAAAAGAAATTGCAGCGCTGTTCCAGTTTGGCCTTATAGTTGATTCATTTGGTGAAATGTACACACTACTCCATGTAATTTATAGTCACATATTGCCAGATTATGTATAACACTCTATATGTTAGATATATATTTTATTTTAGTATATATATATATATATATATATATATATATATATTCAGTGACGCTCACCTCTTCTATTTACCAAGGGGTTCAACTTTATCCTTCTCTTACGTGTGTAGTTGTTGGGAAAAGTGTTTACCTTGTATCGTGTATTTTTGTTTGTGAAAACACAAAAGGAGAGACCATTATAAGAATGCAGATATGTAAACCAAATTTGTTTTGAAATAAAGTTAAAAGGGTGAATAAATCACACACTGATTTCAGACACATTTAGATCAAAAGCCTTTTGACTGGCGGCAGGCTACAGCTAATAATCCACTTCCAAGTCCAATTGATCAACAACAAAAAAGCATGATTAATCTTAACACTGAACATTTCTCTCTTTACCCTCTGATTTATGTATATTAACATTTGTATTATATACAGTACCAGTCAAGAGTTTCTTTATTTTTACTATTTTCTACATTGTAGAATAATAGTGAAGACACAAAAACTATGAAATAACACATAAAACCATCTAGTAACCAAAAAGGTGTTAAACAAATCAAAATATATTTTAGAGTTTAGATTCTTCAAAGTAGCCACCCTTTGCCTTGATGACAGCTTTGCACACTCTTGGCATTCTCTCAACCAGCTTCACCTGGAATAATTTTCCAACAGTCTTGAAGGAGTTCCCACATATGCTGAGCACTTGTTGGTTTATTTTCCTTCACTCTGCGGTCTAACTCATCCCAAACCATCTCAATTGGGTTGAGCACTCAATCACTCTCCTTCTTAGTCAAATAGCCCTTACACAGCCTGGAGGTGTGTTGGGTCACTGTCCAGTTGAAAAACATATGATTGTCCCACTAAGGGCAAACCAGATGGGATGGCGTATCGCTGCAGAATGCGGTGGTATTATGCTGGTTTAAAAAAAACACATCATCACACCTCCTCTCCCATGCTTCAGGTGGGAACTACACATGCAGATATCATCTCACAAAGACACTGCGGTTGGAACCAAAAATCTCAAATTTGGACTCATATCGTGGAGAAATTACAAGATTGTTATAATACTGTTATTGCATCGAATGGTTGTTGTATGCATCAGAATAGGGTTGGAACTATTGTGTCGATGTGAACTGAGGGGAGCTTCTGAGATGTAACTCTAGCAACTGATTAATGATGGTCTTGTCCTCTCTCGGAGGTCGCATTCCATAGAATTAATTGATGTTTCTATATTATGAAGTACCAGGGACGAGATCAGAGCCTTGTCTTAGGGGCCAAACTCTGTACAACAAGAACAGTCTTCATAGCAAATACTATCTGGCTGGGTGATACTCCTCATTTATCAAGTCTCACCTTGTGACCCATTCCACACATCCGTTGTTTGTCATGTAGACTAAAGGGGTGTATCTTTGCTATAAAAGGTGTTTGTATTCTTTGTCTCAGGGATCTCAACAAAGTATCTAAGAGTGGTTCGTCGACCAGCCATCGTTATTGCAGAGTACTCACATCATTCACTTGAGTGTGGGGTGTGACATGCTTTCCTTATTAATAAGTGAATAAATATTTAGATTAAGTATAACTCTGACTTGTTTGTCTCTCCTCATTTGATAATACAGAAATTAACCTCTACACTCATCAGACCAAAGGACAGATTTCCACCGGTCTAATGTCCATTGCTCGTGTTTCTTGGCCCAAGCAAGTTTCTTCTTATTATTGGTGTCCTTTAGTAGTGGTTTCTTTTCATCAATTCGACCATGAAGGCCTGATTCACGCAGTCTCCTCTAAACAGTTGATGTTGAGATGTGTCTGTTACTTGAACTCGGTGAAGCTTTATTTGGGCTGCAATTTTAGAGGCTGGTAACTCTTATGAACTTATCCTCTGCAGCAGAGGTAACTTCCTTTCCTGTGGCGGTCCTCATGACAGCCAGTTTCATCATAGCGCTTAATGGTTTTTGTGACTGCACTTGAATGAACTTTCAAAGTTCTTGAAATGCTCCGCATTGACTGACCTTCATGTCTTAAAGTAACGATGGACTGTCATTTCTCTTTGCTTATTTGAGCCGTTCTTGCCATAATATTGACTTGGTATTTTACCAAATAGGGCTATCTTCTGTATACCACCCCTACCTTGTCACAACACAACTGACTGGCTCAAACGCATTAAGAAGGAAAGAAATTCCACAAATGAACTTTGAACAAGGCACACCTGTTAATTGAAATGCATTCCAGGTGACTACCTCATGATGCTGGTTGAGAGAATGCCAATAAAATATATTTAGATTTGTTGAACACTTTTTTGGTTACTACATGAATTCGTATGTGTTATTTCATAGTTCTGACTTCTTCAATATTATTCTACAATGGAGAAAATAGTCCAAATAAAAGAAAAACCCTGGAATGAGTAGGTGTTCTAAAACTTTTGACCGGTAGTTTACTCATTCCAGGGTTTTTCTTGTACTATTTTCTACATTGTAGAATAATTTAGAAGACATCAAAACTATGGAAAAGCATTCCTCATGAAGTTCGTTTAGAGAATGTCTAGAGTGTGCAACGCTGTCCTTAAGGCAAAGGGTGGCTACTTTGAATAATCTAAAATATAACATAGATTTTAATTTGTTTAACACTTTTTTGGTTACTACATGATTCCATGTGTGTTTTTTCATAGTTTTGATGTCTTCAGTATTATTCTACAATGTAGAAAATAGTACAAAAATAAAAGGAAAACCCTTGAATGAGTAGGTGTGGCCATACTTTTGACTGGTACTGTGTATATATTTATTTTATTTTATTTAACCTTTATTTAACTAGGTAAGTCAGTTAACTTCTCTAGGATATGTGGGACGCTAACGTCCCACTTGGCCAAAATCCAGAAAAAATGTAGCGCCAAATTCAAATATATTACTATAAAAATCCATCTTTCATGAAATCACACATGAAAGACACCAAATTAAAGCTACACATGTTGTGAATCCAGCCAACATGTCTGATTTCAAAAAGGATTTACGGGGAAAGCACACCAAACAATTATGTTAGCTCAGTACATAGCCACAGAAAAACACAGCCATTTTCCTAGCAAAATATAGTATTAACAAAAAGCAGAAAGAGATCAAATTTATCACTAACCTTTGAACATCTTCATCAGATGACACTCATATGACATCATGTTACACAATACATTTATGTTTTGTTTGATAATGTGCATATTTATATCCACAAATCTCTGAAAGTAAGGCTGACATAAGCACACATCAGCTGTTGACTCATCTATTACAACCTATATAATCATGTTATTTCTTTGTAGGTACCTGCCGGTGTATTCTCTTAATCATCTTTTTCCCAAACGTTTTAGAGTGGACCAGATTTTGATAGTGGCTTGACATTTAGCTCTTAGTAGTCTGTTATTGCATCTTAGTGAAGTGACGTGGAAACAACGTTGATTCAACCAGTTTTTGCCCAGTGAGTTGCCAGTTGACAATATGGGAGCATTTTGATTTACAACCTCTGCCTTACATGCAGTTTACTCTGAGAGTGGTGTGGTAAGAACGACCAAAAAGTGGAACTTGTCCTCTACACCAATAAAGGTAAGATTGCACTTATTTGATGGAATGAGGAAATGAGCGTTTGTCTGTGGTTCCTTTGTGAATAATTAACAACATTGCCACATGCATGATTCCTCTTCCTCTCTTAGCCAATGGCCAAGTGGTAAGTTGAGCCAATGTTTGAGCCAATGGCAAATGTAAGTGTTTTCTTCCCAGGCGTAAGGCATTATCGTTGAGGTATAACGTAACAACAGGGCCTGGCCTATGTTAAAAGTAATACAAAAAAGTGTTCTTTTGGTGTTAAGACTATGTTAAAATATGCTTAATTCGAATGATTAAAAGACAAAAAAAGTGATTGTGATTGTGTTGAATTGTGTTTTAAAGCTATGGTTTTAAAAAGGTATTGGTAATATTTCACTGAGTACAGAAATGTGTAAGTGCTTAATTAACGTACCCTGTTCCACGGCTCAATTTACCCCATACCCGGGGTAAATTGTGCAAGAGACCACTTTGTTGGACAAGCTATATTTTCTAAACTGTAATGTTTACATGAATTCTGATTATTTCCAGGGATACACAACATCCTAAAATATATTTAAATATCTGTTAGAAAGAGTACTATATTTTCCTTGATGGAGTGATGCTGAATGTAAAACATTTCTCAACTTACCCCACTCTCCCCTACAAACCCAACCTCTGCAACCTTTGAACCTCATGAAACCCAAAGTGCAATACCCTGTTTTTATATTTGAATCCTTACATATAGGCTGATAACGTTTTTTTATATATACATAACGATTGATCAGAGTCAAAAAGTTGATGCAATGTAACTACCCTGTTTATATTTCCCTATCGATGAGCTTTTTGAGGAATCAATGGGCGAGAAACATAAGTGATTATCAGCAGTTTGAATAAGGATGTCCAGAGAATTTATGAAAAGTTTACGATAAGTAACACTGGCCCTCACTGTTCATTTAATATGAACCATCTGTGTTATAACACCGACATGTTTATTGCACAGACAGGTTATACATGGCTGCTTATTGTACTTGAAGCAGTGTGACAGCATGCAGGTTTCGCAATCTCGTTAATGGTCCTCTAAATGTTTCCTCTGAGTGGCTAGCAGGAAATGCAGTATTTGACTATTTCACTTGTTACTGTGAGCAGACTTCCCGGCTTTCACTGAGAATGACCGTTAAAGGCAATAATTGTAAAACAATAACAGTACACAGTAAGTGCTGCAGTATCTATCCTTGGCTACTGATTTACCTAGTTTATTGACTAGCATAGATTTTGCTTACCAGAAATGACTTGTTTATATTTTAGGCCTACTGAAAATCCCTCAACTTAGTATACTAGGTCTCCCGAGTGACGCAGCGGTCTAAGGCACTGCATCTCAGTGCAAGAGGCGACACTACAGTCCCTGGTTTGATTCCAGGCTGTATTACATTCGGCCGTGATTGGGAGTCCCGCACAATTGGCCCAGCGTCGTCCGGGTTTGGCCGGGGTAGGCCGTCATTGTAAATAAGAATTTGTTCTTAACTGACTTGCCAAGTTAAATAAAGGTTAAATAAAATAAATAAAACAAATGAAAGGTCAGGGGTACACAAATGCTATTGGTGAAGGTTCGGTCACACAAATTTAAAGGTGGCAATGATCCAGATGGATATTGTTATTTATCGGAGTGACTCAAACATTACAACAAAATCAAAAGTAAGTTGAGTTTATTATTATTTTAAAAAATTGTACCTGCAGTCCGTATTGACACCATTCTGGATCACAGTCCGGCTATTGAGTATGGCTGGCCTAGGTCAAAATCTAAATATCTAAATGAGTTATGTTACAGATATTTGTATTATCTCTTGAAAATAACATACTGCCTGAGAAATCAGTACTATATGAACCAGTGTTTTGAGACAGCGCCACATGACCTGGAAAATGGCGTCAATAGAGATGGCAGCTTCGCTTCTAGTCCTTAGGAAACTGTGCAGTATTTAGTTTATTATGTATTATTTCTTACATTGTTAGCCCAGAAAACAACCGGGAATAACTATTGGATATCAGAGAGACGTCAACTTACCAGCACTACGACCAGGAATACGACTTTCCCAAAGCGGATCCTTTGTCTGCACCTCCCAGGGCACTTGAACTGATTCCAAAACAACGCCACCGGAGGAGAGGATGCCCGAGTGGTCGTCAAGTGAGGCTTCGGATGTGCGCACATCACCCACCGCTTCCGAGTATATTACTTGCTAATGTCCAGTCCCTAGATAAAAAAGTTTACGAGATTAGGGCAAGGGTTGCTTTCCAGAGAGACATCAGGGATTGTAATATACTCTGTTTCACGGAAACATGGCTCTATTGGGATATATTGTCGGAGTCAGTATGTTATTTGAATGGACAAAAAATTTGCTTTTCTTTCAAAAACAAGGACATTTCTAAGTGACCCCAAACGTTTGAACGGTAGTGTATATATTCTTATCCCATTCCTTTACAAGAGTGTGTGTATTAGGTGTTGTTGTGGAATTTGTTAGATATTAGGTTTTGTTGTGGAATAGTTAGATATTACCTGTTAGATACTGCTGCACTGTCAGATCTAGAAGCATAAGCATTTCGCTACACTCACAATAACATCTGATAACCATGTGTATGTGACCAATAACATTTGATTTGAACCAAAAAGGAGAACCAACACTTGATTTATTAACTTGACTCCCTCCAGGATTTCCAGACTTTCATAATTATCCACAACACAATTTATGATACACAGCGTCAATGCCAGTAAGTCTGCTCACATGAAAGTCCATTGGCCTGCTTTGGATGGGGGTGTGTCCTGGTTTATCAGTGTTGCCTTCTGTTGGTTAGTGTAGGCAACTGTATAGCTTAGTTTGCCAGGCTTACAGTATGTAGAAGACATATGGCTAGAAGCAATACTTAGTGCAATAATACTAACTACATTAACAAGGAGTGAAAGAGTATTTGAGAGTAATAAAGACTTACATTTTTTAATACCTGCAGACCGGCTGGTTTAAGCCATTGATTCTCTTACCCGTTTAATTGTACATTTAATAGAAATAAATAAACACCAAATTATGGACACTAATTGTATTTTGGAATATTTATAATAATTGTCTTAATAAGGATAGTGTATGTGTATTCAGTGTGTGTGGATAAGTCATATCAGAGTTTAGAGACAGACAGTGTTGGGAAAGGTACCCAATTGTCATACTTGAGTAAAAGTAAAGATACCTTAATAGAAAATGACTCAAGTAAAAGTGAAAGTCACCCAGTAAAATTCTACTTGAGTAAAAGTCTGGAAGTATTTGCTTTTAAATATACTTCAGTATCAAAAGTAAATGTATAAATCATTTCAAATTCCTTATATTGAGCAAACCAGACTTCACCATTTTCTTGTTTTTTCAATTACGGATAGCCAGGGCCACACTCCAACACAGAGAAATCATTTCCAAACGAAACATTTGCGTTTAGTGAGTCCACCAGATCAGGCCCAGTAAGGATGACCAGGGATGTTATCTTGATAAGTGCGTGAATTGGTCCATGTTCCTGCTAAGCATTCAAAATGTAACAAGCACCTTTGAGTGTCAGGGAAAATGTATGGAGTAAAATGTTCATAATTGTTTTTAGGAATGTGGAGGATTAAAAGTTAAAGTTGTACAATACCCCCAAAAACTACTTAAGTAGTACTTTAAAGTATTTTTCTTAATTACTTTACACCACTGGAGACAGATTTGACAATGTTATGAGAATGCAGGCGAAATAGACTATTCTTAAAGTCTTAGAAGACATGTATTCCTGGATGCCAATACACAGAGAGCCAGTAAGGCTACCACTCACAAGAGTAAACAATTTACAACTCAATGTCAAATATTTACTTTTTGTTACACAAATGTCTCAATATCCTCAATTCAGTGTTCTGTGCTGTCAGCAATGGCACAAGCAATACTCAATTCAACTTATTTTGGCCAACCGTGGAGACTAAGGCCTACATTCAATCTGTAGCATGGAAGATCCATTGTATAGCACGATTTAAATTTAAAGGTCATTTCTGATTGAGTCGACATATGAAACATTTACCGCAAATGCAGTCTCCATATGCAAAAGGAACATTTCTTTTTTCCTTTTGATACAGATTGAATCTAGCTCTTGAAGTAAAAAGCAATTGCAGCACTGTTCCAGTTTGTTCTTAAATTGATTCATAGTGTAAAAATGGCCACATTATCAATGTAATTTATAGTCACATATTGCCAGATTATGTATAACACTGTATATGATAGATATCTATTTTATTTTACTATGTATTCAGTGTTGCTTACCTCTTCTATTTATCAAGGAGATGTACTTTATGTTTCTCTAAAGTGCATATTTGTTGGAAAAAAGTTTTGCCTTGTATCATGTATGTTTGTTTGTGAAAACACAAAAAGAAGAGGCCATTATGTCACACCCTGATCTGTTTCACCTGTCTTTGTGCTTGTCTCCACCCTCCTCCAGGTGTCACCCATCTAACCCATTATCCCCTGTGTATTTATACCTGTGTTCTCTGTTTGTCTGTTGCCAGTTCGTCTTGTCTCGTCAAGCCTACCAGCGGGTTTCCCCATACTCCTGTTTTCTCTCTAGTCCCTGTTTTCTAGTTTTGACCATTCTGCCTGCCCTGACCATGAGCCTGCCTGCCATTCTGTACCTTTCGGACTCTGCTCTGGATTACTGACCTGCCCTTGACATGTCGTTTGCCTGCCCAATGTTTTTGTAATAAACTTTTGTTACTTCGAACTGTCTGCATCTGGGTTTTGAGGCCTGAGGCCTGATACATTTTAAGAATACAGATATGTAAAGCAAATTTGTTTTTAAATAAAGTTCAAAGGGTAAATATATCACACACTCTAATTTCAGACACATTTAGATCAAAAGCCTTTTTACTGGTGGCAGGGTACAATTAATAATCCACCTCCAAGTCCAACTGATCAACTAAAAAAGCATGATTAATCTTAAAACGGAACATTTCTCTCTTTACCCTCTGATTTCAGTATATTAGCAATTGTATTAAATATACAGTACCAGTCAAAAGTTTGGACACACCTGCTCATTCAAGGATTTTTCTTTATTTTTGCTACTTTCTACATTGTTGAAAAACAGTGAATACATGACAACTATGAAATAAAACATATGGAATCATTTAACAAACAAAAAAGTGTTAAATAAATCAAAATATATTTTTGAGATTCTTCAAAGTAGCCATCCTTTGCCTTGATGACAGCTTTGTACACTCTTGGCATTCTCTCAACCAGCTTCATGAGGCAGTCACCTGGAATGCTTTTCCAACAGTCTTAAAGGAGTTAACATATGCTGGTCACTTGTTGGCTGCTTTTCCTTCACTGCGGTCCAACTCATCCCAAACCATCTCAATTAGGTTGAGGTTGTGTGATTGTGGAGGCCAGGTGATCTGAAGCAGCACTCCATCATTCTCCTTCTTGGTCAAATAGCCCTTACACAGCCTGGAGGTGTGTTTTGGGTCATTGTTCTGTCAAAAAACAAATAATAGTCCCTCTAAGCGCAAACCAGATAGAATGGTGTATCGCTGCAGAATGCTGTGGTAGCCATGCTGGCTAAGTTTGCCTTGAATTCTAAATAAATCGCAGACAGTGGCACCACCAAAGCAGCCCCACACCATCACACCTCCTCCTCCATGCTTCACGGTGGGAACCACACATGCGGAGATCATCCGTTCACCTACTCGATATCTCACAAAGACACGGCGGAACCCAAAATCTCAAATTTGGACTCATCAGACCAAAGGACAGATTTTGACCGGTCTAATGTCCATTGCTCATGTTTATTGGACCAAGCAAGTCTTGAAGGTCTGATTCACGCAGTCTCCTCTGAACAGATGTTGAGATGTGTCTGTTACTTGAATTCTGTGAAGCATTTATTTAGGCTGCAGTCTGAGGTGCAGTTAACTCTGATGAATTTATCTTCTGCAGCAGAGGTAACTCTGGGTCTTCCTTTCCTGTGACGGTCCACATGTTTTACATATAATTAAAGATACACTTGTTCTTAATGCAACCGCTGTGTCAGATTTTAAAAAAAACTTTACGTAAAAAGCACACCATGCAATAATCTGAGACGGCGCTCAGATTTAATAACATTTCTCCGCCATGTTGGAGTAAACAGAAATACGAAATTGCATCATAAATATTCCCTTACCTTTGATTATCTTCAKCAGAATGCAGTGCCAGGAATCCTAGTTCCACAATAAATCGTTGTTTTTTTCGATAATGTCCATTACTTATGTCCAATTAGCTAATTTTGCTAGCATGTGTAGTACACATGTCCAAATGCTCGCGCAGATGCAGGCAAACGTCGGACGAAAACTTCGAAAAGTTATATTACAAGTCGAATAAACTGGTCAAACTTAGTAGAGAATCAATCTTCAGGATGTTGTTATCATATATATCCAATAACATTCCAACCGGAGCATTCTTTTCAGTCTCTATAAGTAATGGAACGCATGACGAYATCATGAGGAAAGTGCGTGACCAAGAACTGGCACTCTGCCAGACCACTGACTCAAACAYCTCCCATCCGGTCCCACAACACAGMATAAGCTWCATTCCACRTTCTACTGACTGTTGACATCTAGTGGAAGGYGTAGGAAGTGCAAACAGATCCATATATTACAGGGAATTGAATAGGTGATGACTTTAACATCGACCACTCTCAGAATTCTCACTTCCTGTTTGGATTTTCTTGCCTGCCATATGAGTTCTGTTATACTCACAGACATCATTCAAACAGTTTTAGAAACTTCAGAGTGTTTCCTATCCAATAGTAATAATAATATGCATATATTAGCATATGGGACAGAGTAGGAGGCAGTTCACTATGGGCACGCAATTCATCCAAAGTGAAAATGCTGCCCCCTATATCAAGGAAGTTAAGAACAAATGCTTATTTACAATGACAATCTACCAAAAGGCAAACGCCTCCTGCGGGGACGGGGGCCTGGGATATACAGTGGGGAGAACAAGTATTTGATACACTGCCGATTTTGCAGGTTTTCCTACTTACAAAGCATGTAGAGGTCTGTAATTTTTATCATAGGTACACTTCAACTGTGAGAGACGGAATCTAAAACAAAAATCCAGAAAATCACATTGTATGATTTTTAAGTAATTAATTTTCATTTTATTGCATTACATAAGTATTTGATAAATCAGAAAAGCAGAACTTAATATTTGGTACGGAAACCTTTGTTTGCAATTACAGAGATCATACGTTTCCTGTAGTTCTTGACCAGGTTTGCACACACTGCAGCAGGGATTTGGAGTCAAACATGTTGTTTCAATGTGTTTGGTACCATTCCATTGATTCCATTCCAGCCATTACAACGAGCCTGTCCTCCTGTAGCTCCTCCCACCAGCCTCCTCTGAGGTACATCTATGTTTTTTTTACATTCCTCCCACTAATCATTTTCTGCTGTGTATGTGAAAGCCTTGCCAAACCTAGGCAAGAATGGGACTGTGGTGAAGTAAGTTCTTAAAATATGTAAAAATATAAAATATTTTTCATGGTTGTTGGCTGAAAGTTATTCTTGACATTTTGACTCTTCAACCCCGGACTGTCTTGTCTCATTACGCACACCTGGTTCCTATTCCCCCTGATTAGCCTGTTTATAACTGTGCCCTCTGTTCCCCATTGTCCTTGTCGATTATTGCTCCATGTCCGTTGGTCTTGTGAGTAGCTGTGTTCTGTGATATTGGCTTTCATGCTACGTTTACTGTACATTGTATTACGGTTTACATATGGTGCACTTGTTGTTACGGGTCTAGTCCCATGTATTGTTATTACGGGTCTCGTCCCGTGTATTTATTAGAGGTTTACTCTACGCTCTTTGGTTTGAGTTACAGCCCTGTGTGATATATATATATATATATATATATATATATATATATATATATATACATACAGTTGAAATCGGAAGTTTACATGCAGTTAGTTTGGAGTCATTAAAAATCGTTTTTCAACCACTCCACAAATTTCTTGTTAACAAACTACAGTTTTGGCAAGTCGTTTGGGAAATCTATTTTGTGCTTGACACAAATAATATTTCCAACAATTGTTTACAGACTGATTATTTCACTTATAATTCATTGTATCACAATTCCAGTGGGTCAGAAAGTTTACATACTTTAAGTTGACTGTGCCTTTAAACAGCTTGGAAAATTCCAGAAAATTGTCATGTCTTTAGAAGCTTCTGATAGGCTAATTGACATAATTTGAGTCAATTGGAGGTGTACCTGTGGWTGTATTTCAAGGCCTACCTTCAAACTCAGTGCTTCTCTGCTTGACATCATGGGAAAATCAAAAGAAATCAGCCAAGACTTCAGAAAAATTATTGTAGACCTCCACAAGTCTGGTTCATCCTTGGGAGCAATTTCCAAACGCCTGAAGGTACCATGTTCATCTGTACAAACAATAGTACACAAGTATAAACACCATGGGACCACGCAGCCGTCATACCGCTCAGGAGACGCTGTCTCCTAGAGATGAACGTACTGTGATGCGAAAAGTTCAAATCTTTTTTGAGGACACAGGTACAAAAGTATCTATATCCACAGTAAAACGAGTCCTATATCGACATAACCTGAAAGGCCGCTCAGCAAGGAAGAAGCCACTGCTCCAAAACCGCCATAAAAAAGCCAGACTACGGTTTGCAACTGCACATGGGTACAAGGATTGTACTTTTTGGAGAAATGTCCTCTGGTCTGATGAAAGGAAAATAGAACTGTTTGGCCATAATGACCATCGTTATGTTTGGAGGAAACAGGGGGAGGCTTGCAAGCCGAAGAACACCACCCCATCCGTGATGCACAGGGGTGGCAGCATCATGTTCTGGTGGTGCTTCACAAAATAGATGGCATCACGAGGAAGGAAAATTCTGTGGATATGTTGAAGCAACATCTCAAGACATCAGTCAGGAAGGTAAAGCTTGGTCGCAAATGGGTCTTCCAAATCAAGCATACTTCCAAAGTTGTGGCAAAAATGGCTTAAGGACAACAAAGTCAAGGTATTGGAGTGGCCTCAATCCTATAGAATCCAATCCCTGACCTCAATCCTATAGAAAATTTGTGGGCAGAACTGATAAAGCGTGTGCGAGCAAGGAGGCCTACAAACCTGACTTAGTTACACCAACTCTGTCAGGAGGAATGGACCAAAAGTCACCCAACTTACTGTGGGAAGCTTGTGGAAGGCTACCCAAAACGTTTGACCCAAGTTAAATCATTTAAATGCAATGCTACCAAATACTAATTGAGTGTATGTAAACTTCTGACCCACTGAAAATGTGATGGAAGAAATAAAAGCTGAAATAAATCATTCTCTCTACTAATATTCTGACATTTCACAATCTTAAAATAGTGGTGATCCTAACTGACCTAAGACAGGGAATTTTTACTACTAATTTTTACTTTAATGTCAGGAATTGTGAAACTGAGTTTAAATGTATTTGGCTAAGGTGTATGTAAACTTCCGACTGTTTTGGGCTTCGTCCCCGTCAATGACATGATGTACGCTATTTTTGAGAATCAGTATACAACGTAACAGCTACTGTCGTTTCAATTTACAATGAATCTTGCATTTATTGGATGATAATTCTATGGCCAATCTGTGTCATTAATTTGACTCTTCAAATGATTTAGATTATGAAAGTTATTGATTGCGCATAGGGTAGTACTTCCATGACATTATTAAGAAGCCACTAAACCCCACCATCTTTACCACAGGTCTTTGCCATGTTTGGAAATGTAGGAATACAGTATAATTTTTTCTTTATGCCTTTATCTGCGATGTATAAATCCCCACATAGTGGGGCAAAAATGTATTTAGTCAGCCACCAATTGTGCAAGTTCTCCCAATTAAAAAGATGAGAGGCCTGTAATTGTCATCATAGGTACACTTCAACTATGACAGACAAAATGAGAAAGAAAATCCAGAAAATCACATTGTAGGACTTTTAATGAATTTATTTGCAAATTATGGTGGAAAATAAGTATTGGTGGCTGACTAAATACTTTTTTTCTAGTTTAGGTCAAGACTCTTCAGCCAGTGTATGTATAGCCTACTGATGTTTTTTATTCAACATTTTATTTCACCTTTATTTAATCAGGTAGGCCAGTTGAACAAGTTCTCATTTACAACTGCGACCTGGCCAAGGTAAAGCAAAGCAGTGTAACATGAGAGACTGAAAATATGGCTGATATAATAACACATTAGCCGTTTGACTCATCTATTAGAACCAACATACTCATGTTATTTCTTTGCAGGTACCTGCCAGTGTATTCTCTTAACCATCTTTTACCGATTACATTTTAGAGTGGACCAGATTTTTATAGAGTGGCTTGACATTTAACTCTTAGTATTTGGTTTTATGTTCCATTGCGGTTTGCATGATCAAAGTCTTTACATCCTCTGCCTGTCTTATTTCAGATGCACCTGTGCAAACAAATGTGATGGGAAATCCACAACACAGTTGACAGTTGGCATTGTGACCTACATCTTCTGTTTGCACACAGGATATTCTGAGAGCGGTGTGGTTAGAACAACTAAAACAATGAACTTGTCCTCTCATAAATCAGTAAAGGAAGGTGAGATTGCACGTATTTGAGTAATGAGCATGCACGTATGGTTCCTTTGTGAATTAATTAACAACATTCTCCACATGCTTGATTCCTCTTCCTCCCCACAGCTCAATGTATGGCCACTATTTTCTTTCCTATATGTTAGTATGGTGCGGTATTGGTATTGAACAGTTAATCTCATTAGAATGTAAACATATCTGAGAGCGAGTCACTTTTGAGATTCAGTCGCCACAGGTTTCCTGCTGGCGCCACACCTCATTAGCCATAAAGAAGTCTCATTACCATACTGAAGTGGATACAAAGTAGGGGGGAGTGGGGTAAGTTGAGCAAAAGGGATCATTTGAGCCACCCTTTTTCTCAGATACCACACACAAAATGAATCATTTGACTAAATATTTAGGATGAGGCCATCATTTCAGAGTCTATGAAGGAAGAAAACCACACGGAAAAAGTTGTAAGCAATTTAGGTTAAAACATTTAACGGATTTTCACCAAGTCAAATTAATATATTGTGTGAGGTTTCATGTTGCTTGTATCTAAACCAAAGCAAATAATTGTACGATTATTACATACATCAGTTGGTGTCTCTATAAGTTTCCTTGTAGCTGTGTGCCTTGGTTGAGCCAATGGCAATTGAGCAAATTAGTGTTTTTTCCCCCAGGCGTAATGCAAGGCATTATCGCTGGGATGCAAGGTAACAACAGGGCCTAGCCTATGTTACAAGTGTTAAACAAAAGTACAACGTGTGCAACGGCAGTCTAAGTCGTCCTCCTCATCGGACGAGGAGAGGCGAGAAGGATCGGAGGACCAATTTGCAGAGTGGTAAGTTTCCATGGTAATTTAATGAACACGAAAACAATACAAAACAATAAACGAACATACCGTAACAGTCCAGTGTGGCGAAACATTAACACAGGAACAAACACCCACAAACCACACATGAAACCCCGGCTGCCTAAGTATGATTCTCAATCAGGGACAACGATTGACAGCTGCCTCTGATTGAGAATCATACCAGGCCGAACACAAAAAACCCAACATAGAAAACACACATAGACAACCCACCCCAACTCACGCCCTGACCATACTAAATACATACAAAATAAGGGAAATCAGGTCAGGAACGTGACAACGTGTTTGTTTTGTGTTATGCCTGTGTTAAAAGATGCTTAATATTGATTAAGAAACAAAAAGTGATTGTGATTGTGTTGAATTGTGTTTGAGAAATATAGATAGACATGGTTTAAAAAGGTAGTGGTAATATTTAATTCAATACATAAATGTGTAGATTGCTTAACATACCCTGTCCCACTGCTCAACTTACCCCATACCTGGGCTAACTTGTGCCAAGAGACTATTTTTTGGGGGACAAGCTATATTTACATGAATTCTGATCATTTCCAGGGATACACAACATCCTGAAGTATATGTAGATATCTTTGTTACAAAGAATACTATATTTCACTTGATGGAGTGATGCTGAATGTAAAAAAATGGCTTACCCCACTCTCCCCTACAAACGCTACCTCTGCAACGCTTGAACCTCATGAAACCAAAATAGCAATATCCTGTTTTTATGTTATAATCCTTCCATGTAGGCTGATAACGTTTGTTTTATTACGATTGAACAGAGTTTACCCTGTTTATATTTCCCTATCGATGAGCTTTTTGAGGAATCAATGGGCGAGAAACATAAGTGATTATCAGCAGTTTGAATAAGGATGCCAGGAGAGAATTTATGAAAAGCTTACGATAAGTAACACTGGCCCTCACTCTTCTTTTAATATGAACCATCTGTGTTTAACACCGACATGTTTATTGCACAGACAGGTTATACATGGCTGCTTATTGTACTTGAAGCAGTGTGACAGCATGCAGGTTTCGCAATCTCGTTAATGGTCCTCTAAATGTTTCCTCTGAGTGGCTAGCAGGAAATGCAGTATTTGACTACTTCAACACAGTATAATGTAATCAACCAGTTACTGTAAGCAGACACCCCACTTTCACAGAGAATGACAATTAAAAGCAATACTTGTAAAACAAGTAGTTTAGGATGTTTGTTTGACTAGCATAGATTTAACTTACCAGAAATTACATTTTATATTGTAGGCCTACTGAAAATCCCTCAACTTGTTAACCCAGGTTAGGGGTTCTCAAATACTATTTGTGAAAGTCCTATTACACAAATTTGATAGGTGACAAAGGTCCGGATGGATATTGTTATTTATCAGTGACTCAAACGTTACAACAAAATCAAGACTAAGTTGAAAGCCCAACTGAGTTCCTTAATTATTATGATTCAACTTTTTTCAGGACCCACGGTCCGTATTGACCCCGTTCTGGTCCGCCTATGGAGTATGCCTGGAAAATACAGAAGGAAATTCATATCTAAAATTAGAAGTTATTTTACAGATATATGGATTATCTCTTGAAAATAACGTACTGCTTGAGAAATCTGTGCTCTACGAACTGAACCAAAAAACAGAACTAAAACTTAACGCTAGAAAACAAACACAGCGTCAATGCCAGTAAGTCTGCTCACCCACATGTAGTCTATTTACACACAAAGCCACACAGTGTCAACGCCAGTAAGTCTTGCTCAGGGGGTGCAATGCACCCACATGAGAGTCCATTGGCTTGCTTTGGATGGGGGTGTGTCCTGGTTTCTCAGTGTTGCCTTGCTGCCATCTTTTGGTTTGTGTAGACAACTGTATAGCTTAGCTTGCCAGGCTCATGTAGAAGACATATGGCTAGAAACAATACTCACTACAACAATACTAACTACAGTAACAGGGAGGTGTCACGCCCTGGCCTTAGTATTCTTTGTTTTCTTAATTATTTTAGTTAGGTCAGGGTGTGACATGGGGAATGTATGTGTTTTTTTGTAGTGTCTAGGGTGGTTTTTAAGGTTTAGGGGGTTTATTAGAGTAGTTGGGTTTATGTTTAGTATAGTAGTCTAGCTGTGTCTATGGTTGAGTGTAGGTATCTAGGAAAGTCTATGGTTGTCTGAATTGGGTCTCAATTAGAGACAGCTGGTTATTGTTGTCTCTGATTGGGAGCCATATTTAAGGCAACCATAGGCTTTAGCTGTTTGTGTGTGTGTGTGTGTGTGTGTGTGTGTGTGTGCACTACGTTTATAGCTTCACGGTCGTTTGTTGTTTTTGTATAGTTTGTAATAGTGTTTCGTTTCATGTTCATCTTCGTAGTAAAAAATAAAAGAAGATGGCTTATTTTCCACATGCTGCGTTTTGGTCCGTCTCTCCTCCACACGATCGTGACAGGAGGAAAATAGTATTTGGGAGTAACGAAGATTCCCCCCCCTTCTCTCTTTCTCTCTCTCTCTCTCTCTCCCTCTTTCCATCTCTGTCTCGCTCTGTCTCTCTCAATTCAAAGGGCTTTATTGGCATGGAAAACCTCTTTACAATGTCAAAGCAAGTGGAACGGATAAACAAAAGTGAAATAAACAATCAGAAATGACCAGTTAACATTACACTCACAAAAGCTTAAAAATAATAGAGAAATTTCAAATGTTTTATGTACAGTGTTGTAACAATGTGCATATAGTCTCTCTCTCTCTGTTAGTGATAACACAACCTCTGTGATCAGATAGCAGGACAAAGTGCCTGTTGGACTAACGAACTCAGGCCCAGGTCCTACTGTAAGTCTGTTTACCCCAGTAGGCTAAAGGAACCCCTGTAGGCCTGCATGGGAGGTGTCACCACCACCTTAGCCACGATATTCTGACCACTTCACTTTGGGTTTGGACAACTGCTCACCTATTAGTGAAAAGCCTACATTTCACAGAACTTGTTTTTTTTTATGTGTTTGCATGGTATTTCGACATTAAACTCGACCTTCAATTCTGTATTGTCACAGGACCATTGTAGTTTTTATCCAAGCCATGCAGCTGTTAAGTGATTGGTGTAAGTGTTTTCCAAGCGGTGGGCACTCCACTACCTCTCTGATTTATAAAGTGGAACACATTCCAGCTCCAGCCCACTCTACCCTACTGAGATTAGGACACTAGTGTCCTGTTTGAAAAGCATCTCCATGTTGTTCTAATCGTTCCACCACAATTAGAACAATGAGCCAGAAATGTAACCGGATGTATAAATGTGAAGCATCTGGCATTTCCACACACTACCAAATATGATAACGAGAGTGTTAGAGGAATTTTAATTCCTATGTATTCATTAACCAATTCAATTAAAACATTCAGTCTGCACCCAGAATGTGTATGGTTCTGGGGAAGTGAAACAGACGGAGACCAGTTTAAAAATAGTCAGTGACGTTTATTCTGAGAGCTCTCCCCCAATACAACATACATTGGTTTATAGATCAAATAACACAGTGTCATAGCGTCCTAAATGTTCCTCCTTCCCTCTGACAAAGACAAAGCTGCTGATAAATTTCATTCCAACACATACATATGGCTTATCGTATGCTACCACATGTTGCACACTGCTGCAAGCCTAACGGTTTCTCCCCTCCCTGGGTGGGGAGACTTACTTCCTGTTATTAGTTTCAGTGGCCACCACTTGTTTGTCACAATGTGTCTTTTAACACTTCCTCTTTGCCGATGTAGAAACATGCATTTATCAGACAGGGTAGAATTCTGTTAGTTACAATTCTGCATTAAATGTAACAATTCTGCATTAAATGTATACATTATTTAGTCATTATTCATAAAATTACCATAACAGAGAGGAAGCCCAGTGGCCAGCAGTGGGATCAGATGGAGCGAGACGGATTTTTGCTTACATTTTGCACATAATCTCGTCGATGAACAGCAGCGGCGTGTGGATTACATCACTGGGGAAGCCCCCCCCACCAGAAAAACAAACATATTACAACCTATGTGTTGTGATAATTGCAGAATAAATTCAACCACACCTTTGTTTTATCATAGCAACCTCTGTCCAGTGAAGTCCACAAAGAATATTGCATGTGACAGACAGTTACATGACCTAGAGCATGGTCAAGCAAGTTAATGTGTCTGACATTTTCGAACCACTAAACAACTATTGATTTAGAACCACAGAGTTACCATAAGTCGCAAAAAAAACAGTAGCTGCCTCCACTATTCCAGCACCATTTCAACATCATCAAATCACCTCTGCTTAGTCTAATACAGTGACAACTAAAAGATACCAAAAACAATTTAGATCAATCAAGGGAAGCTAAATATGATGTGGCTGTCTATGGTTCTGATTTCTGTGTGCGTGTGTGTGCGTGCGCGTTCGTGCAAGCATGTTGACTCACCCTACTTGTAGAAAAACGCCAATGCCATCCTCCTCTCATGTTGACGAAACAATCTATCACTCTGTCATACAGTACACGCTTTCATTTTTTGTTGTCCTAGGCTACCTGGCTAAAATGCTTGCTTGCTGGCCTAATTTCCATTCATGGGCAACGTTAGCTAGTTAACATTAGCCTTCTACATCTAGCTACATATTGAACTTCCATCCTCTCAGGCCAGGGGCACAACAATGTATGAACTAATGGTTGGATCAGAGTTGCTGTTATAATCATTGGCCAGCATGGAGAATTAAGTTAAACCACAAGTCCACATCCCTATCTCAATCAATGGCTAATTTAGGAAAGGGCCCATTTTAGCTAGCTAGCTAGCCTCCGGAGGACAACAACACAACCAGATGCAACAATTCAAGTTTTTCTGTCAATGACGTATGCTCTCAATGGGATTTGATAGGAGTGACGCCAAAATCCAAACTGGCTTCCATTCACAGTTGAGCTCGCTCAGTTTAGCTCAATGCTGGTTGGCACATTTTTTTCTAATCTGGTCTATCGCTTTTAAAATATATATATTTTAAATGTAACCTTTATTTAACTAGGCAAGTCATGGGTTAGACTTGGGTTAGTTATAAAAATCACCTGTTCAGGGTGCTTACAATACATGCCTTACAAACATGATGGAAAATTATTGATAAATTGGCAGATGATAGAATTCACTGTTGGATGGATGTTGCCCGGTGAAGAAACATTATTTCACTTAATTCAATAAGAGTTATAATAGGCATTGTGGTAGTTCAATAACAGTAATAAAAGTATTACGCCAGTTCATCTCCCGCCCACTGGTGTCTTTGTGATGGGAACACGGAGCAGTACATAAGAGGTTGTGAGTGTCAATTCGTTTTTAATGTTCAATTGTCCTTTCCTTATAAGGGCAGATGACACAGCAGTGATGCCAATGTGGAGTGTGTCACCATCACACCTTTTAGCGGTCTGAGGCACAAATACTGTAAGTATTTACACACTCTCCCACTGATAAGGTGTTCTCACATTGGCCCCTAAACAGGAAATGTAGAAAAAAAGTCTCCATTTTCTAAACGCTTACTGGCCTGGCATGACCATATCGCTGTATTTTATTTGAATTGACCACTACAGTTTTTTACACTGATATACACTGTAAGTTAGGCCCTCCTGAGGGCATTTGAATCTACTTCTCACTAGATGTGTTTCATCCAATTCATGTCTTCTATATCTGTACCAGTCATTGAATGGGATGAACCAGTCATTGTCTCAGTGTCAATGTATCAGTCAATTAATGTGCATCTGAGTAGAGAAGAAAATCACCCTTGATGTAATACAGATTTGTCCTATCACAAGTTAAAGAAGTAGTTGTGACTTTGGAACGGCATTGACCTTCTTGATAGCTTTACAGTTAATCAGGGAACGTAAAAACTTGTGTATTCTGATAAGACAGGTACAAGCCCTACACACAAGGCCAATGGCACTGATATGAAAGAGCCACCAATGTGGGTAGGGGACGCTTTGCCATTCACCTTAATAGGGGTGACATTGGCTACACTTAAAATGGCACTGCCATTTTGGGGCGGGTAGAGAAGGTGAAGGTGGTGCGGTAGTATATAAAGCTGAGCCAACAGTCTGGTCCTGCTCTGGAGGTTGGTGATTTTACTCTGAGGAACATCCCTAGTGAGGATATAAAGACGCTTCTAAGATTTCGGGGGGAAAGAGGACTGAGCGTTGGACTTCAATTGATTTGGGCAGGCCCTCCACCATGAGTAAAGGGGTAGGTGACCCATTTATGTGATTAATCAAAGCTCTAATCAAATTGTCATGAATTAAATTTGATTTTCATTCAATGATCAAGGATATTGTATATTCACCCCTAGCAAGATGATACAGGATGTCACCTCTTTGTCTCCAGGACTCTTACGACATGTTTGAGATGAATGGAGAAGTGGATGTCAAGATGAAGAAAAAGAAGAAGATAAAGAAAAAGGATAGGCTAGAGGGCATGAAGAAGGAGATGGACATTGTGAGTGTGATTCACAAGACCAGAAGGAGAGAGCGCTGGAGAGAATATGCCAAATTAAATTAAATGGGACAGAATTGCATCATAAATACATTGTAGCTTTAACAGTCTGTCAATCTTTACAGGACGACCACGAGATCACAATAGAAGAGCTAGAGATGAGGTATACCACCAGTGTTACCAAGGTAACCATGCTACCATGGGGTTTCTGTCCGTCTGTCTGTGTGATGAAACAGACTGCTGCTAATATAGAGTAAATCTCTCCCTCTTTCCCTCTCTCTCACTCTCTCCCCCCTCCTCCCCCTTAAATCCCCTCAGGGCCTGACGTCCAGCAAAGCAGCGGAGGTTCTGGAGCGGGACGGCCCCAACGAACTGCTGCCCCCCAAAGGGACCCCAGAGTACGTCAAATTTGCCCGTCAGCTGGCCGGAGGGCTGCAGTGTCTGATGTGGGTGGCAGCCGTCATCTGCTTCATTGCTTTCGGCATCGAGTTCTCCAGGGGAACCCTCGGCTGCTTTGACGATGTGAGGAGGATGGGGCGGGGAGAGAAAAAGGGGGAGGAGAGAGGAAGGGTAGGAGGAGGGGGAGGAGAGAGGTGGAGTACGAGACTGTAGTGCAGGAATGTTGAACAATATTAGAATAGTGAGGAAGGGATTGTTGACAGATGGATAAGGAGAGAGTTGAAGCGTTTGCAAAAGTTACACTGGGAGGCTAAAAATACACTGGGAGGGTGAAGGAAAGGCTAAAGATACACTGGGAGGCTGAAGGAGAGGCTGAAGTTACACTAGGAGGGTGAAGGAGAGACTAAAGTTGCACTGGGAGGGTGAAGGAAAGGCTAAAGTT
>NC_036845.1:2281344-2320488 GCF_002910315.2 Salvelinus sp. IW2-2015
CAGCCAGTTCAGACAGACACTGACCTTACCAGACTAGAGAGAGAGAGGAGAGGTGTTTAACAGCCAGAACACACCTTTAACCCCAGACAGAGAGAGAGAGGAGAGGTGTTCCAGACAGACACGACTACCTACCCAGAAGAGAGAGGAGAGGGTGTCTACAGACAGACACTACCTCCCAGACAGAAGAGAGAGAGGAGAGGTACAGACAGGCACTACGTCCCCAGACAGAGAGAGAGGAGGAAAGGTTGTTACAGAACAGACACTAAACTACCCAGACAGAGAGAGAGAGGAGAGGTGTTAAGACAATCAGCTACCTACCCAGACAGAGAGAGAGAGGAGAGGTGTTAACAGACAGACACTACTACCCAGACAGAGAGAGAGAGGAGAGGTGTTTTTTCCTGTTGAGCTTACGTTGCATGGAAGGTGTGAAGGAAAACGGCTAAAAGTTTGCACGCGGAGGGTGAAGGAGCAGCGTGCAATCACTGCGGAGGCCAGAAGGACGAAGGGCTGGATAAGATGGGCGGAGGTTGGTGAAAGCGAAAGGCAAATGTTGCACGTGGACAGGCAGCGACGATGAAGGTTTAACGCCGCATGAAAACGTAGGCGGAGAGAGTTACCTCGGACAACGGTGTGAAAGGAAGGCTAAACGTCTCATACCCACTGGAGGGTGAAAGAAGGAGGAAGAGGAGAGAGTTGAGAAGTGTCTAGGCAGGAGCTGAAGGGAACGTGCTAAATGTATATACCAGAAGGGCTGAAATGGAGAGGTGGGTTGCTGAAGGAAGGCATTGGCTAAAGGTTTTCAGACTGGGAGAGACAACAGCTTAGAGAGCGCGCGAAATACGAGAGGTAGGAGGAGGAAACGGTACATGGGCAAGGGTGAAGGAGAGGAGCCTAACAGTTACACTGGGAGGGTGAAGGAAATGGAATATTAAAGGATGAGAGGAGGCTGAAGGAGAAAATACTGTATGTGAAGAAAGGGGAATACATACGAAATAAATGTATTACAGCGTCAACATATTGTGTTTGTTTCATCACTATTTCTCTGTGACCACACATGTCTCAGCTGTACTCGCCATCACTCTGATTACTGTTGTTGTGGTGACTGGCTGCTTCGTTTACTACCAAGAGTTTAAGAGCACCAACATCATCGCCAGCTTCAAAAATCTAGTTCCACAGGTAAAGATATGGAAATACTTATAACTAAGGAAATACATTATAACTAAGGAAATACATTATAACTAAGAAATACATTAAACTAAGAAATACATTATAATAGAGAATACATTATAACTAGAGAATACATTATAACTAGAGAATACATTATAACTAGAGAAATACATCATTACTAAGGAAATATTATAACTAAGAAATACTTATACTAGGAATACATTATAACTAAGAATACATTATAACTAAGGAAATACATTATAACTAGGGAATACATTATAACTAAGAGAATAACATTACTAAACTAGAGAATACATTATAACTAGAGAAATACACTTAATAACTAGAGAAATACATTATAACTAGGAGAATACATTATAATAGAGAATACATTATACTAGAGAATACATTATAACTAGAAATACATTTAACTGAGAAATACATTAACTAAGAAATACATTATAATAAGAAATACATTATAACTAAGGAAATACATTATAACTAAGTATACATTATAACTAAGGAAATACATTATAACTAGGGAAATACATTATAATAAGAGAAACATTAATGAGAATATAACTAGAGAATACATTATAACTGAGAAAATACATTATAACTAGAGAATACATTATAACTAGAGAAATACATTATAACTAGAGAAATACATTAATAACTAGAGAAATACATTATAACTGGAGAAATACATTATAACTAGAGAATACATTATAACTAAAGAAAATTATATCTTAACTAGGAAATACATTATAACTAGACATGAGTGTTTCATGAAGATGTTAACCAGACAGAAACATCCTGGCCTATAATACCCTAAATAAAGTTCTTTGTTATTGTAAGAAACTGTTTTACTTTCATGACAAAACTATTCCTTTCATCACCAGATCATAATCCACTCACTACGCACTGACAAGGCAGCAGTCATCAATCAATCATTGAAATACAGGGATTTGGTATAACCATCTATCTCTTTCTAGCAAGCCCTGGTGATCCGTGACGGGCAGAAGAACCAGATCAATGCCATGGACTGGTGGTGGGAGACCTGGTGGAGATTAAGGGTGGTGACCGGTGCCTGCTGACATCCGATCATCTTTGCCCAGGGCTTGTAAGGTAGGTACACTAGGCCCCAGTTCCATTTAGACACTAACACACTTTCACCCAGAAGTAATGGCTAAGGGTGTTGATGCAGGTTGAGCAGGAATGTGAACATAGGCTAGATTCGGTTAGGATTGTGTTAGGGTTATGTTAGAGTTAGGTTGAAGCTAGGATTATGTTTGATCCGGGATGTGGACATGAAGCAGGGTTAGGGTTTTAGGGTTGACCGGGGTGTGGAATGAGCTAGGTTAGGGTTAGGTTTAGGTTGACCGGGGTTGATGACTGTTAGGTTAAGACGGGTTCATGGAAGCTAGGGTAGCTAGGTAGCGCGGAGTGTTGGCATGAACAGGGTTAGGTTTATGACCGGGGTGTTGTAGGTAGTTAGGCTGGTTAGTTGACCGGGTCAGGCTAGGTTAGCTAGGTTTAGGTTGACCGGGATGTGGACATGAAGCCAGGGTTAGGGTATGTTTACGGTTGACCCGGGGTGTGGAATGAAGCTAGCAAGGGGTTAGGGGTTAGGTTATGCAGAAGACCCGGGCTTGAACCCTGGTTGGTTTCATATGTATAACCCTGTCAGTTCCTTGATCTCATCATCCCCTCCAGGTGGATAACTCATCCCTGACAGGAGAGTCAGAGAGCCCCAGAGCAAACCCCGGAGTGTACCCACGAGAACCCCCTAGAGACCAAGAACATCGCCTCTTCTCTCCACCACCTGCCTGGAAGGTAGACACATCACAGGAGGCTGCTGAGGGGAGGCCGGCTCATAATATGGCTGGAGTAAGATAATGGAATTGCATCAAACACATGGAAACAATGTGTTTGAGAGTTCATACTCCATTTATTCCGGACGATGAGCCTGTCCTCCCAATTAAGGTGCCACCAACCTCTGTGCTACCAAACACCACACACCAACACAAGCACACACCACACACACACACACACACACACACCACACACCCTACACACACACCACACCACTGCACCCACTGCTGAAGGTACTACAGAAGGACACCAGAGGAGGTTGGTGGAGGAGCTATAGGAAGATGGGCTCATTTTAATGGCTGAAATGGAATAAAATGAACGGATTCAAGCATGTTGCTCCCATGTGTTTGATGTGTTTGGTAGTATTGGTACCATTCCATTGATTCCACCACCAGCTCCTTTGACAGACACACCCCTTATTCAATCACACACAGAAAAGATTCACACAGAAACACTTCACTCATACAGTAAAATTTTGCAAAACTCCACATTAACTCATAATGTAATCTAAAATCCCCTTTCCTCTGCTTGGCCCCTACCAGGAGTGGCCACAGGAACGGTCATCAACACGGGTGACCGCACCATCATTGGCCGCATTGCCAGCTTGGCGTCAGGCGTAGGCAATGAGAAGACGCCAATTGCCATAGAGATTGAGCACTTTGTTGACATCATTGCTGGGCTGGCCATCTTCTTTGGCTTCACCTTCTTCGTGGTGGCCATGTTTATCGGCTATGCCTTCCTGGAGGCTATGATCTTCTTCATGGCCATCGTGGTGGCCTATGTACCTGAGGGGCTGCTGGCTACTGTCACTGTGAGTCAACACTGAGGCTCTGGTCTGTCTASGCCTATATCAAGTTGGTTATTAACAGTTTTCATCAACCATCTCCCTCTCTCTCCCTCCAGGTGTGTCTGTCRCTGACGGCCAAGCGTCTGGCCAGGAAGAACTGTGTGGTGAAGAACCTGGAGGCTGTGGAGACCCTGGGCTCCACCTCGGTCATCTGCTCTGACAAGACGGGCACTCTGACCCAGAACAGGATGACYGTGGCCCACCTGTGGTTCGACAATGTGATCCATGCCGCAGACACCACAGAGGACCAATCAGGTCAGAGCTTTGACC
Source organism: Salvelinus sp. IW2-2015 (assembly GCF_002910315.2). Lineage (NCBI taxonomy): Eukaryota > Metazoa > Chordata > Actinopteri > Salmoniformes > Salmonidae > Salvelinus > Salvelinus sp. IW2-2015. The sequence goes on from NC_036845.1 coordinate 2,285,504, forward strand.
AATCATCCGAGACATGGCGATCGTTGGCAAGAGTGGCAGGACTCTGTAACCGGGCCATCTTCAAACCCAACCAGGAGTCTCTGCCTATTCCTAGGGTGAGCTGATAGACACTAGCCTCAACAGACACATTAATTCACAGACACAGCATCAATGAAAACTGTATGATTTATGAGTTACCTTTTTTCCCAATGCACCTATGTGCAACAGAGAATAGTGGTGGGCGACGCCTCAGAGACGGCTCTGCTGAAGTTCACTGAGCTGGCCATAGGGAACATGATGGAATACAGGGAACGCTTCAAAAAGGTTGTTGAAGTACCATTCAACTCCACCAACAAGTTCCAGGTAAGAGGCCTGATTTTCTGATCTGATTTCAAGTCAGTCTGTTGAAAGTGTGTTATATAATCTACAGTATGTTGTCTAGGTGTATCATGTGACTATTAGACATACTTTAATGGCATTACCAGAATGAACTATTTGTGTTTGAATCGTACTCTGTCTCCCCCCGGTGGCGAGTAGCTGTCAGTGCATGAGTTGGAAGACCCCATGGACCTGCGCTACCTGCTGGTGATGAAGGGGGCGCCAGAGAGGATCTTGGAGCGCTGCTCCACCATCCTGATAAAGGGCCAGGAGATGCCCCTGGATGAACAGTGGAGAGAGGCCTTCCAGACCGCATACATGGACTTGGGGAGCCTGGGGGAGAGAGTGCTGGGTAAGGGACAGTGTTCTTTTTCGGCATCAGACCTGCCAAATATTTTGTGTTTAATAGGTTAAATGACACATTCTGTTAACATCTGACTGCAGAGTGATCTGTTCTTGCAATTTGTAGTCTATGACATTTCAGATTTAGATATGATAATTTATCACAAAGTAGTTTATCACGATGTGAATTACTTTTCTAAGTAACTTTAGTTAAGTAAACTAAGTTTTTCTTAATGGTGGCTTTTGTGTAGCTTAACTTAACTAACTCCAGTGTGAATTAATTTGTAGCTTGGTAACCAATATTTTCAGAGTAGCTTCCCCAACAATTAATGGTATCTCTTCTTTAGGCCCATAAATACCCACTAACCCCTCCAATCTGTCCAAACATTTGTCTCCAGGTTTTTGTCACATCTATCTGAATGAGAATGAGTTTCCTCGTGGTTACAAGTTTGACTCTGATGAGATGAACTTCACCACGTCTGGTTTGTGTTTCGCTGGACTCATCTCCATGATCGACCCGCCACGCGCCACTGTGCCTGACGCTGTCATGAAGTGCCGCACGGCTGGAATAAGGGTATGAGGGTTAAATGGGGGAGAGATGGGGCAAAGGAGAAAGACAGAAAGAGAAAAAAGGAGAGAGTTAGAACATAGATGTAACATACAATGTAACAGGCCATCACAGTCTCCCTCATTGTGTCACGTCAATCAACATCAACTCCTTCCACTGTGACCTCCCTCAGGTAGTCATGGTGACAGGCGACCACCCGATCACGGCCAGAGCCATCGCTGCCAACGTTGGCATCATCACAGAGGGCAGTGAGACAGTAGAGGACATCGCTACCAGGAAACACATCCCAGTGGAGCAGGTCAACAGGAGGTGGGTCTTGTTCCCCAACACCAACACGGTCTGGCAGGGTTAGGACTCTGACTCTCACTGTGGTTGATCAATCTCCTGTGACAGATTTGACTATTTATACAGAGTGTGTATATCAAGTAAGAAGGAGTGAGAACTCCTAATACTTCCTGGAGATAATAACGCCCTGTCAGTGGATTTGACCAGTCTATTCTATTCTATCATATTCTAATCTATTCTATGTGGTCTTCAGGGATGCCCGTGCCTGTGTGATAAGTGGTGGTCAGCTGAAGGACATGAGCAGTGAAGAGCTGGACGAAGCGTTGAGGAGTCACCCTGAAATGGTGTTCGCCCGCACCTCCCCCCAGCAGAACTCATCATCGTGGAGAGCTGTCAGCGCCTGGTGAGCTCCCCCCCCCCCCCCCCACCCCCACCACCACCACCACCAACACACACACACATACACATACATACCAAGTCGTTAGTCACACTGCATTCCAGAGAGGTTTTTGGTTTGGCTAACCCTTCTTTTTTGTCATGTTATCTCTCTCCTCCCCTCTCTTTCTCTCTCACTCTCTCACTTTCTCTCTCACTAAGGGCTCCATTGTGGCTGTGACAGGCGATGGGGTGAACGACTCCCCTGCATTGAAAAAGGCAGACATTGGTATTGCCATGGGCATAGCTGGCTCCGATGCAGCTAAGAATGCAGCTGACATGATTCTGCTGGATGACAACTTTGCCTCCATTGTCACAGGGGTGGAGCAGGGTGAGTGAGAGTGTCTTAGCAAATCACAAAACACAACAACAGCCATTTTAACAGGCTTAATACATTTGAAATGTATCCTGTGAACCAATATTTGGTTTCACAAAGTTAAGCCTTCATGATACTAAGTAATACTGATATTGAGGGATTGATTTCGACCATATCTGACACCCAGGCCGTCTGATCTTTGACAACCTGAAGAAATCCATTGCGTACACACTGACCAAGAACATTCCGGAGCTCACACCCTACCTCATCTATATCACTGTCAGTGTTCCTCTGCCATTGGGCTGCATCACCATCCTCATGATCGAGCTGGCCACTGACATTGTGAGTCTCCTCCTCTTCCTCTTCCTCACCCCTCATCCCCCTGCACTATAAGACCATTCTAGAATGATGCCGATTATCCTTCTTCTATCCCACAGTTTCCCTCTGTGTCTCTGGCCTATGAGAAGGCAGAGAGTGATATTATGCATCTGAAACCCAGGAACCCGCGTAAGGATAGGTTGGTGAACGAATCTCTGGCTGCCTACTCCTACTTCCAGATTGGTGAGGGTTCATGTCTGTTCCTGTAGTATGTAAATGTATGAAAAAGGCCTTGTTTTTTCACTAGGTCCTTTGAGACCGATTGATCCTTGAAGCTGAATGATTTATTGACCAATATTCAAGGTGATAACCTACAAATAGTCTATTAGTACATATTTCATGTTCAATGTTCTCCTCCCTCCCTCTCTTTTGGTTTATCTCTCCCCCTATCCCCTTCTCCAGGAGCAATCCAGTCTTTCGCTGGCTTCACAGACTACTTTACAGCGATGGCCCAGGAGGGCTGGTATCCCCTGCTGTGTGTGGGGCTCAGGTCCCACTGGGAGGATGTCCATCTGCAGGACCTGCAGGACAGCTATGGCCAGGAGTGGGTGAGTGTGTGTGGCTTACTGTAGGATAGATATGGCTAGGAGTGGGAGAGTGTGTGTTGCTTACTCTAGGATAGATATGGCCAGGAATGGCTGAGTGTGTGTGGCTTACTGTAGGATAAGCGTGTGTGTGTGTGTGTCTTGTGGCCAGGAATGGACAAGTGCGTGTGGCTTTACAGTGCCCTCACTTACCTGTAACTCCTGGAGATGCCTGTTGGAAATATCCTGTCTTCTCTGTTCTGCAGACATACGCCCAGCGTCTGTATCAGCAGTACACCTGCTACACTGTCTTCTTCATCAGTATTGAGATCTGCCAGATTGCTGATGTGTTGATCAGGAAAACCCGCCGTCTGTCCATCTTCCAGCAAGGCTTCTTTAGGTCAGTGGATGTTAACTGCATGGAACAAATGTCTCTTACTCCCTACATACAATCATATACTCTATGAAATGTATTGTTTATGAAAGGATGGTGGCAGAGAAGGCTTCCAACAAAATAACTTGGGAAGTATCAATCTTGATGGGACTAATAAAACATTGTTTGACCATCCTCCATGTTTTCCCTTTGTGTGCAGGAACAAGGTGCTGGTGAGTGCCATCGTCTTCCAGCTGTTGCTGGGTAACCTGCTGTGCTACTGCCCAGGGATGCCCAACATTTTCAACTTCATGCCCATTAGGTACTGTTACACTCTGCTTGACTTGAATGGTTGTCGATTCATCTTCTCTGTCATTGTTTTGATGGATTTCATGTTGGTTTGTTCATGCGTGTAACTCCCCCTTACAGGGGCCAATGGTGGTTCGTTCCAATCCCGTACGGAATTCTAATCTTTGTCTATGATGAGATCAGGAAGCTGGGGGTCAGAAGACATCCAGGAAGTAAGTAGCCTTTCTTGCCTCTGTCTTGTCCATCCATTCATCCTCCATGCATCTATCCATCCATTCACCCACCCATCCATCCATCTATTTATCATCCATCCATTCCTTGCAGTAGTCAGCCCTAATTCAGATTATTTCCATTCCACTATCACAGGTTGGTGGGACCAGGAGCTGTATTATTGAGAGAAGAGGGCATATATCTAGACCAGACATAGGTATAAAGATGCAGGTTAGCATTTTCCGTCATGAATCTTGTTCTGGAGGTAGCTCTGCTCTGCAGTGGTCACTAGCTGGCACAGCCACAAAGTCATAAAATCTGATTTTAATTCTAACCCTAACCTTAACCACACTAGCAAATGGCTAACCCTAAACTTAAATTAAGACCGAAAAACAAATGTTTGTTTTCATGAATTTTTACAATATACCCAATTTGACTTTGCAGCTGGCCTAAGAGGACATTTCTCAGTTCTGCCTCTAGGACAAGACTCATGCCAATAAACGTCAACCTGCTATACAGAGAAGTCGGGCTAGCAAACTGTCGTCCATCTTGGTCCCAAACATTCCAAAACAATACAATACAATTTAAATATCAAACAAGGTTTGCCAAACTCTGTACAAGTATAGCTCTGAATATCCTAAACCATTTCTGATACGGAACCAAATCTTATACATTGAAACAATAACCATGAATTATTTTGTGATATGTTTGTAAAGACACACCTCCATGTTCTAATACAAAAAAAATAGAATGCTTGATGTGAGTTTGTAATATCAATTATAATTTGGAATCATTTCCTTTTGTAAATGTAGTATGTGGATGTCTGTGGGTGATTGCCTTTTGTTTCTGAATTCCATTGCCTTTTTATGTATAACATCACACATATTTGCCGTCAAGGGTTCTTTCTTGGTGATAATGTTGGAGGTACAGTAGCCTATATGCATTATATTTATGTATTTGTATGAATAAAGTGTGTCAAATATAATGTATTGTATGTCTTCATATTCTAGAGAGATACCTGAAATGTTTCACCACCATTATAACTTAAATTCAAATTAATGAATCCTTTTTATTAAAAGCCAGAGACACTTAGGGGTTTGTACATTGTGTAGCTCAGTCTACCTCTGGTTGATCCAATCTTATCCTGTCCTACATCTGTCCACATAGCATCAGACCGTCTGCTTGGCTGTGGGTAGCTGAGCTGGACTGCCATTGGCTGAGCTGGGTTGTGGGTAGGCTACTCACCTGGATGACTTTACAGAATTCACTTCCTGACTCTCTTGATGGTGCTGCTCTCCTTAGGGGAAAGATATTACTGAAAGAAAAGGAGGATCTGAGGGATATGAAGTCATTGATGTACTTCCTTTTCTTTTGGATCATTTCAACGCACTACCACACGATGGCGCCATTGAGGAAAGTGGGCTACAATGTGTTCATGGTTTGACATAATGACTGTATGGTTTGACAGCTAATTGGCTTCACATATTATTATTCCTATACATTTAGATATTTTTACGAAACTCACCATATGCGATGTAACATTTAATATACACCCTGTTGTAGTCGACTTCAAAACTCAACGTTTAGGTAGCATACCACCATAGCGGTTAAGAGCTTTGGGCCAGTAACCAAAACGTCAAAGGTTCGAATCCCCAAGCCGGCAAGGTGGGCAAATCTGCCGTTCTGCTCTTGAGCAAGGCAGTTAACACCCAACAATATCTGTTCCCCGAGCGCCGATGACGTGAATGACGATTAAGGCAGAACTCACGCCTTCTCTGATTCAGAGGGGTTGGGTTTAATGCGGAAGATACATTTCAGTTGAATGCATTCAGTTAACTGACTAGGAATCCCCTTTCCATAAAATAATTGTATCTTTTAAATGTTTTTCCTCAGAGATATTATTTTACACTCAGAAATTAGGTTAGTGAAATACGTTATTACATTGCGATCGTGTGTAACTACAATCGATGGATGATGATTCACCACAATGTGGTCTCACACGGTTTTCATCCATTCCACAAAGCACGCACCATATCTCACGTAGCCCAGCAGCCGGATGCTCTGCAGAACACTTGCACAGATAGTCACGTGCTGCAGCATGTGGAATTTTAGAGCGGTACTCTCAGATTTTTCCATCAAATTATGCAAATTAACGACTTTGTCATTAATGATCCGTTAGTATGGTTATGGTTCAGTGTGTGAAAATAATATAAAATACTAATTTCGACTAATTTCGATTCCAGGCTGTATCACAACCGGCCGTGATAGGGAGTCCCATAGGGCAGTTGGCCCACAGTTGGCCCAGCGTCGTCCGCGTTTGTCCGGTGTAGGCCGTCATTGTTAATAAGACTTTGTTCTTAACTGACTTGCCTAGCTAAATTAAATATGATTTTAAAAAATCAGTTTGCACCATCCTCCCGTACCGCCCATAATTTGGCAACCTCCCCCAAGTTCTCTGTGGTTTCCATAGCAGCCGTGACCCAGCAGAAGATCAGGTGACGTCATGTTTCTAGGGCAATTAGACCAACACACGTGTCACGTGTCTGCTATAAATTTGGAAGGCTGTTCTCTTTGCCTGCACAGTCACTGCAGCATCTCCTCTCAAGGTATGTATGATCGACAAAAGGATTTATTATACAACAATCATTGTAAAACTTATTGCTTAATATGTGGCTTTTTATTATTTTGAATACGGTTGTAATAGTGTAGCAGTAGCTACTTCTGAGCCTCTCCTTTCGCTTTAACATTACAAAGCCAGGAAATGATGGAGGCGGGGAAAGGATGCGCCCATGGCCTTGTGTAATAATTCACGTTTCTGTACAACTTAATTTCTGAAAATATGACGTGTAGTTTGCTAATTAATGCAAAGCACATACTAATCTTATTTATTAAGACACCAGTTGAGCGTTTATTGAGACCAACAAGATAATGCATTATTCATTAATTAGAAGGCAAAATGTACAGAGGTTACGTGACACTGTAGCTCGAACGATGTTGCGTTTTTCGGAAGACTGTTGAGAACGAATATTGTGGATTCATACAACATTTAGATTGTCTTCAATAAATAACCAGTTAATCTGTTTCCCCACATCTGAACCTAAATAGTTGTATCAAATGGTCGGTGTGGATGACTGTACAGGAAATCCCAGAAATGTTACTCTGGCTAACTGGCTACGTGCCTCACCACATACTCATGATGATTTCTTTTGATTGCGTCATAGCATTATAGAATGTTACGGTCGCAATGATGAAAAATCTAAACCAAAAAATGTAGCCAAATTAAGCCGAGACCACTTTTTTTTATGAAGTGGATGTTGAATTGTAATTGATACATTCACGTTGACAGTTTTAATTTTGGGTATGAGATTAATAATGATTGAAGATGAATTGCATGATTCCAATGATGCTCTCTGAAGGGGGAAGCTATGGTGTGCGGTGTCGCATCAATGTGCCTACCGATTAGGTTACTTTGTCGGAATTGTAGCAAATTGTATTCGTTGCTAAAATATACATGTTTTTAAACTTTAATCAAGATGTCAACCGTTTGCAAAGACAGGAACAACAACTTTCGACTCGGGTCACTATGGAGGATGGAGAGGCAGCCATCTCCAGACGATGGGCCTTTTTCATCACTGCGATGGTGAAGGTCGTATCATACTGTAAGGTCATTTTACAGACCCGGCCTATTTTCCAAGCGATGCCATAAAGAATAAAGTGACTGATTCCCTGCTGAATTAATTGCGCCCTGCATAAACCACTTTTTATGTTCTGGATATAAAATGATTCCTCATTCAAAAGAACAGAAAATGGCTTGTTAGAATAGTTGAAATGATTATATATTTCAAAATGTATTCAATGACCAATATGTAATGCATATCATCATCCTCATTAGAAAACTGCTCAATTTATCTAGTTTGGCCTGCTTATATGCATGTGCACTGTGTCAAGTATCCTTCTGGAAGACTGCTAAGGGCATTGATTGCACATGCAAAGGCCTAATGTAAACAAGATGTACTGTTTTGGTCGTGTGATTATAGATAGGGCCTAGTCCTATTTTCCTGTTTTAGGCCTGAACATGCCTGCAGCTGAGACTCTGACTCAAAGGCCGTGTTCGAGATCATCGAAACCGTGATGTATCCTGGGAAAATTGAGACTGACTGATCTACAAATAAAATGAAATAGTTATTTATGGTCAACATCATTCGTGCTGACTGAGTCCTCTCTTGATGCTGGGGTTAGAGATAGCTATCACTTCCCCAAAGATGACATTAGTAAATTATCACATGGATATCGTCTCCCAATCCCCCCCTGACTCAGCTGCACATTTCAGGCAGTCAGGGAGGTCACATGCTGGCAGGAGGTAACCCATCCTTAATCGATCCACTGCAGTTTGCTACAACAGTTCATTTATTCATGGCTGTTCTGTTCTGCAGCGGCCACCGTCATGCCTTTCCCATCTGTGTGCCTTCCTGTTGTGTTCTGGTTGGTCGGCATCTCCTGCTGACCTATTAGGTTTCACAGCTCTAACAGAAAACAAATGGACTTCAACATATTGCCACCTTGAAGATTTAGTCTGACATGGCACAACAGGGTTACAACTTGATGTTCTTTTATCACCACAGGACAGGGGACTGGCTTATTATGCATTTAGCCAGTGTCTGGTTTTGTCCAGACAAAGCTGACTACATTAGTCTATTACTAGGCCTTGATGGTGTGATATTTAGTTGCATGAGTTGACTGGCTGTCTGCAGTGAGCGCAGTCATGTGACAGTAAATAGGCAAGGTGCTGAGGCTGGCTGGTCCTGAGGCTTGTAGAGGAGGACTGGACAGCATGCCGCTCTCTGACAGCTGCCCAACCATATTAGACTGATAACATTCTCAGACTGAGAACCAGTAGGCTATACAGAGGTTCATTTGATGTATATGAGATTAGCCCACATATAATAGTTTAGCTGCAGGCTATTGAATCAGAATGATCTTGAAAACATGCTTTTGAACAAGTGTTTTTTTATATTTATTATGTAATCACGTTTGTTTCATAAATACAGAATATGTTTGATATATTGATTTACTGAAAATAATATTCTAGATGTAGGGCTGCGTGAGTTTAATGCAGTTTATTTTCCAAAGGGGCGTGGCAGTCAGTGAGCAGGTTGAATGGTGAGTACCCAGCTGTGTCTTGAGTCTCCAGTATCAGGGCCTGCCCCTCATGGCTCAGGTCTCAACAGTGGAAAACTACTGAGCTAAAATCAATACAAGACATGCCTGGGAATGTAGAAAATGCCAGTGAGGGTGGGTGTGAGGCAGCACATTTTCATTCTCTCTCTCTCTGCTGAGGTTAAGACAGATTGGAGAGGTTAATGTGTGTGCTCTATGCAAATGACACCGCTGGTCATGGAAATTATAGTATATTTATTGTTATTACATTGTAAATATCTATATTACCTACAATTAGCCAACCTCTTGCATCATATTTGCCTGGTTGTGTCATTCTTCCTGTGTGCCGCACAGTAAATGGACGTGGTGGTATGACACCGCACTTCCTCAAAATGGCTCCCAGGCTCACCTCTGCTAACAGGAATGGTTTCCATCTGCCTCATCCCTCAACAGCCACACGCTGGTTTTTGCTTTGTTTCTTGATTGTCAGCATTTTAATGAATATCGTAGTAAAAGGCCAACTCGTTCATAAACGCTTCCATATTGAGACTCACCCACTTTATTTTTGTGCCATTGTCTGGGACATTTTCTGCCTGAGTGGGTATCTGTATGCCCCTGGGGTGAATGACCCACTTACTGCAGGCACCCTGTTTCTCCCCAGTAATGGGTTGGTGCTGTGGACCAGTGCCTGTCTGGGTGAGTGGACGGTTGGACGGCTGCACCCCAACAGAGGAGTAGCCCCATAGCACTTGACTGATTGTTCCAAGTCTGTCTAGCCAGACAACTACCATGGTGGATGTTTAAAACAAAGTACTCATTATTGAGCTTTATTGCCCCAGGCATTTTTAATACCTTGCTATGAAATATTATTGGTATGATGGTCAATATACCTAGGGATGTGACGGTCAGGTCATGGAATTTTGGATGGAGGTTATTGGTCAGCCAAATGACCACTGTCACCGGAATAGATGTAAGACACACATTTTCTCCTCCACTCCTGACTGGTATGTTCTGCTGATGGGAGGGGGGAATCACCTAGACAACCAAATATTAGTTTTCTACAGCATCTTGCTTGTTTCAGAAAGGAGCAACTAAGTTAATCAAGTTATAGAGTCTTACAGCAGAAACGGCGTCAACCGCATGAGTGCCCGGCTCTCCTGTTTTCAGTCAGCTGTTCTTTCCACACACCAAATAATGTAAATATATATATATATATATATACAGTACCAGTAGGGTTGCACAATTTGGGAAATATTCAGAGGTGGGAATATATGGGAAATAACGGAAATATATGCATATTAATACCATTTAAATGTAGAGTTTATTTTTTATTTTATGTTTTTGCATTGGATATATTTATCATATGGAGACAAACAAACCTTTTACCTTATCATAAATAGACATAATTGCAAATGATTAAATCCTCCCAATAGTAATAAAAATGTTACGAATTGAACTTTAAATGAGTTGACTCTTCACGTGGGATGATTTCATTGTACAACAGAATACCGAATGATCCCCAAAGATCCATCGCATCTCCCAAAAATGTTTTCAACATCTGTAAAATGACAGTCTAAACTTAACGCTTTGGTTGTCTTCCTCTCAGGCTTCTATGTCTTCTACCTGGACCTCAATGTCCACCTCTTGAACATCAGACTCTGAGACATCATCTTCGGTCACTTTCCAACCTTGTTGAGGATGGCTCGTTGTCAGGCTCTAAAAGCCTAAAATCTGCCTGGATGGCCACCAATTTGTCAACCCTTGTATTGGTCAGCCTGTTGCGTGCTTTGATGCCTGCATTCCCAAACAAGGACCAGTTGTGCTCTGAGGCTGCTGTTGGTGGGATTTGGAGGATGATTGGTAACAGGGGAACGAGCCTCAGATCCACAAAGTCCCTTCCACCAGGTGGCTGATGAGATATGTTGGCACGACTGCCATATTGCATCTCCATCCCAAAGCCCTTGCTTGGAAGTGTACTGCCAGACTGCCAAGAACCTTGCCCTCATCCAGGCCAAGGTGGCGAGACACGGTAGTGATGACACCATAGGCCTTGTTGATCTTTGCACCAGACTGCATCCTTGGGGTCCAACATGTACGCTGCGGCGTGTATGGGCTTCAGGCAGAAGTCTTCATGCTTTTTGATGTATTTCAAAACTGCAGTTTCTGCTGCTTGGCGCAACAGTGACGTGGGCAGGGCAGTACGGATTTCTTCTCTTACATATGCAAGCAGAGTCTGAACATCAGACAGGATGGCATTTTCTCCCTCAATCGGTGCAATGGCTGCTGCTATAGGTTTCAGGAGATTCAGGCTGCTTACCACTCTCCAAAAATACATAATCCAGGAGGATCCTCTTGATGGGGCTGTCCATATCGGCAGACTGTGATATGGCTATTTCTTGGAGACTCCTTCCCCTCCAGGAGACTTTCAAACATGATTACAAAACCATACCAATGGGTGTTGCTGGGCAGCTTCAATGTGGTGCTCTTATTCTTCTCACTCTGCTTGGTGAGGTAGATTGCTGCTATAACTTGATGACCCTTCACATGCCTAACCATTTCCTTGGCTCTTTTGAAGAGTGTATCCATTGTTTTCAGTGCCATGATGTCCTTGAGGAGCAGATTCAATGCATGAGCAGCACAGCCAATGGGTGTGATGTGAGGTTAGGACTCCTCCACTTTAGACCAAGCAGCCTTTATTTTTGCAGCATTGTCTGTCACCAGTGCAAATACCTTCTGTGGTTCAAGGTTCTTAACTGCCTTCAGCTCATCTGCAATGGAGACTGTGTCTGTCCCTTGTGCCTGTGCTCTTGTAGAATACTGGTTGAGGGGTGGAGATTATTATTCCTTGCACACAAACATTCGACCACCCATCAGAGATGATTGCAATACAGTCTGCGTTCTCTATAATTTCCTTGACCTTCACTTAATCTGCATCCAGCAAATGAGTAGATAAAACATGTCTGGTTGGAGGGGTGTATGCTGGGCGACAAATTCAGAATTATTTTCCAATACACATGGCCTGTGAGCATCAGAAGTGAACCAGTTGCATACATAGCTCAAGCAAGACCTTCAACAGCATTTATCTGACAACGTTCCTCCATTGAGTCAAACTTCTGATTCCAGGAGGACCATAAGCTGTTGCTATCGATAAGGTGTCTGATTACTTCTATTTGAGGTGAAAATTGAGGGACTTTTGTCAGAGGTTGCTTGTTGTGAGCGCTGAGGGAACTTTATGCACTTGGCCAGATTCTGCATCTTTGTTGTATTCTTCACATATGATTTGGCACAGTATTTTCAAATGTACACAGCTTTTCCTTCAACATTAGTTGCAGTGAAATGTCTCATAGTGCCTGTGGCATTTTCCTGTAAAGATTAGGGGAAAAAATAGTAAAAAACATATAATTCCATGTACAGATAAATAGTTAAACTAAACAACTCCTTTGTAAGATAAGTGTTTTAAAATGAAACATGTATGGGAACAGGTGAATTAACACTCCTCAGTTAGCAGGCTCAAGCAAGCTAAAACCCACATGGTAGCAAAAGCTAACTAGCAGAAATTGTAAGAAATGATTTAAACACACTGCTGTAGGCTACTATTTACTAGTTAACAAAAAATCATGTATGTCATATAAAATATATTCACCCCACCCAGTATTGTAATCAAAACTTACCAGAAAGCATGTAGTCCTTGGCTCAGACAGTGTGGGCTCAATAGCATCTCATCAGTGTGCAAGATCTTGAGAATCAGCTGTACATGTGATGGAAGAATGCACTGTGCATGCAGAGGGTTGCAATTCCATTGAATTGGGAATAGTTTGACCCAAATATGCCACAAGACCTAGAATTGCCTTGTGTATCCCACAAAGGTTCACTGTTATAAGCTAACTTTTTGGATGAATTTAAGCAAAATTCCTAGGAATAACTTCCCATGAGAAATTTCCGGAAGAATTCCGGAAATTTACCGGAAAGTTTTCAACCCTAAGTACCAGTCAAAATTTTGGACACCTACTCATTCAAGGGTTTTTCTTTATTTTTACTATTTTCTACATTGTAGAATAATGGTGAAGACGCCAACTATGCAGTAAAGCATATGGACTTCATGTAGTAACCAAAAGTGTTAAACAAATCAAAATATATATATTTTAGATTCTTCAAAGTAGCCACCCGTTGCCTTGACAGCTTTGCACACTAGAAAATAGTAAAAATAAAGAAACCCTTGTATGAGTAGGTGTGTCCAGACTTTTGACTGGTACTGTATATGTGTGTTATGAAGGTTATTTTCATGACCGTCTTCATCCATAACCAACTGTTACAATGTTATACAGTAATTGTGCCAGCCCTAAATATACCATGGCTGAGGCTTTTGCTTGAATGACACAATCACAAAAACTACTCTTTTCAGTGTTTGGAACCTGATCATGGGGTGTTGGTATGCAGATATGTGGTTCATTTAAACCTGATGTGTCAGTTTTCAGTAGGACAGGCAGGTAAATGATTGCGGTTGAGTCAGAAGCAGAGGTGGATCCTATAGGCCTGTACAAACAGTGGCTGTTTTTCTGTGCTGGGCTTTAATAAGAGTCACCACCGTGTTGTCAGCAGCCTGCGCCTGTTGAATTCCTCCACATTTCAGCTCTTGAGAGCCATTTGACATCTTGAGGCATCCAGAACACAAGTCCAGTATTGATTGGTCCCCTCGACAAAGGATTCTATTTGTCAGCCCACTTGCGTACTCTTGAGACCAAAAGAGGGGTGGTAGTACTTCAGACAATAATACACACAGACACAATAACAGAACCCACTGACATTTTCTTTTGAAGAGACGGACGTGAGGCTTGTCTACTGTTTTTCTGAAGAAATAACATGAAGGTGATAGAACTAGTGGAGTTGATATGTGGATTGAACCAGACAGCAGCTGAATGGGAGAAAGGGAAGGTGTGAACAGAATATAAAGGAGGGAGGAATGTGAGCACATAACTAACATGGAGCCTTCTGACTGCCTCCCAGCCTGCTTGCCTGTATCACTAATGGCTGGGTCACCTTGTGATGCCTGTGTGGCAAGGAGAATTGAAGATGGCCAGACAGTCTAATATGATGACATCTTTTTAATGCCCTTATCCAAATGTTCAATGTTACTGAATATATCAACATTTCAAGCTCCAGACTAGTACTTTTAATTCCCCACTGGTGCAGTGAATGGCGTTGAGGCACAGATGGCATTTGTTTTGTAGTCGGTGTGACGGCGGTAGGTGAGAAGGATTCACTGTGAGCTTGGCCCAGTCGGTTCATTATAGGCCAGTCAATCCAGGCAGCATACGTAGTGCATTCTGGGGCTCTTTAAAAGGACCACTGGCAGGAGGAACAGGCAGATTAGGATAAGCCAGCTGGGTTAGTTGCGGTGGGAGCCACACACAGGAATACAGGCACAGATTATCAAGTTGTCTAACGTTACACCAACCAGCTGCAAGGGCAATCCTGTGTCCTTTCAAAGACGGCGCTAAGTCCTACCTTGCTGCAGCACAGCAGTTTTACATAGACGCCTGCAAGCTGTGGAGAGGGGAGTTGTGAGGACATCTATGATTTATTGCTCATTGGCAGATACTACAGATCCTAAGCACATTCAGTAAGGTACTTGACTCGCCCTTATGATACTAGTCCAATTAAATATGTAGTTTTGCATAGCCCTAACGTTATAGCCTACACCCAGACAGTTTGAACCGGGTGCTAGACATTAGAAAACCAGACAATCCGTTGGAAGAACCTAGGCCTATTTTGAGTTGATTGACCAAAGTGTTGCTTCGATTGGTCTGAGGTGTTTTAGCCCCAAGGGCTTTGTTCCCACTAGTCTAGCCTAATGCCCAGAGTTCAGTACTAGTTCTGTTCCGTGTATGGATTGTTTCTGTGCACCCATTTCAGTGACCCTCCGCTCAGAGGGGAAAAGCTAATGGAGGATAACTGGGACTCCCTTCATATAGGGATCCAGCTTTTGTCAAATGAACATCAGATTTGACATTTGGTAGCTGATTAGGATAACCTAATTACCCTAACCTGCTGCCCAAGTTAAGGTTAGGAAAAGGATTAGGGTTGGCTAAAATGTAAAAAAAAATCTTCTTTTGATGTTAATTTGATAAAAGCTGGATACCTTCTAGCCATGACTCTATATTAGTCATGGCCCAATTTGTAAGTCGCTCTGGATAAGAGCGTCTGCTAAATGACTTAAATGTAAATGTATAGCCTATCTGTCCAGGGTTTCTATATCAGTGTCTGGTTTTGAGGTTATGGTGACCCCTTCACTTGTTGATAAGTTTACAAAGAGGCACTAAGGCTTTTTCAAGGTCTCATTTTAGGCGTAACATCCGCTCGTACAGACAGTTGCTGATGTGTTAATAACCTTAGAATTTCTGCGTTTTTAATTAGGTAAGGTTACAGCAAGGCTAGGTTATGGCCTAATGATTTATCCTAACTTGAGAGAAGAAACAAAACATTTACCTTTCCTTTCAACTGGACATGGTCATGGATTTCTTTTTTTTATAGACCTAAATGTTATTTTAGTCCTGTTATCTTGGACCTCCATGTGCAGCCAAAGTCACTATCTGTCATCATGGCAGACTAGGACAAATCAATAGTCTCCTTTGTTGAAAAGGATCTGGGTCTGTCATTTGCTTTATTGGTTTAAATGTCACTTAGTGGCAAGAAAGTATGAACCCTTTGGAATTACCTGGATTTCTGCATAAATTTGTCATTATCTGATCTTCATCTAAATCACTACAATAGACAATGTGCTTAAACTAATAAAATGCGAACAATTATAAATTTTCATGTCTTTATTGAACACGTGTAAACATTCACAGTGCAGGTTGGAAAAAGTATGTGAACCCTTGGCTTTAATAACTGGTTGACCCTCCGTTGGCAGCAATAACCTCAACGGTCAGGAGGAATTTTGGACCAATCCTCTTTACAAAACTGTTTTAGTTCAGCAATATTTTTGGGATGTCTGGTGTGAACCGCTTTCTTGTGGTCGTGCCACAGCATCTCAATTGGAGAGGACTCTGACTGGGCCACTCCAGAAGGCGTATTTACTTCTGAAGCCATTCTGGTGGTTTACTTCTGTTTTGGGTTGTTGTCCTGTTGCATCACCCAACTTCTGTCGCACTTCAATTGGCAGACATTCTCCTGCAAAATGTCTTGAGGAACTTTCGGAATGCATTTTTCTGTCGCTGATACTAAGCTGTCCAGGCCCTGAGGCAGCAAAGCAGCCCCAATCCATGATGCTTCCTACATCATACTTTACAGTTGGGATGGGGTTTTGATGTTGGTGTGCAGTGCCTTTTTTTTTTTCTCCTCACATAGTGTTGTGTGTTCCTTCCTTCTGAGCAACTCCACTTTAATTTAATCTGTCCACAGAATATTTTACCAGTAGCACTGTGGAACATCCGGGTGCTCTTTTGTGAACTTCAGACGTGCAGCAATGTCTTTTTTTTGGACACCAGTGGCTTCTTCCGTGATGTCCTCCCATGAACACCATCCTTGTTTTACGTATCATAGACTCAACAGAGATGTTAGCATGTTCCAGAGATTTCTGTAAGTCTTTAGCTGACACTCCAGGATTCTACTTAAGCTCATTGAGCCTTCTGCACTGTGCTCTTGCAGTCATCTTTTCAGGACGGCCACTCCTAGGGAGAGTAGCAACAGTGCTGAACTTTCTCCATATAGACAATTTTATTTACTGTGGACTGATGAACATCAAGGCTTTTAGAGATACCTTTAACACTTTACAGCTTTATACAAGTCTACAATTCTTAATCTTAGGTCTTCTGAGATCTCTTTTGTTCGAGGCATGGTTCACATCAGGCAATGCTTCTTGTGAATAGCAAACTCAATTTTCTTTTTTTTCTTTTTTTACGGGGCAGCGCTAACCAACATCTCCAATCTCGTCTCATTGATTGGACTCCAGGTTAGCTGACTCCACTTAGCTTTTGGAGAAGTCATTAGCCTAGGAGTTCACATACTTTTCCCAACCTACACTGAATGTTTAAATTATGTATTCAATATAGACAAAAATAAAAATTTGTTATTAGTTTGTCTATTGTTGTGACTTAGATGAAAATCCAACCAATTTATACAGGTAATTCCAAAGGGTTCACATACTCTTTCTTGCCTCTGTATAGAGCAATACAGATTATGCTAAATGATGCATTGATAGATCGATAGCCCAGCACTAGGACTTGTTTATAACAGCAATGTTTCAACATTGATAAGAGTTTGCCCACATCAATTTCCAACAAATGTTTCCATCGATGCAAAATGAAGAAGCAGGAATTTCCTGATTGTTGCATCACCAACGGTAGTAACTTAGTTATGTGGTCCATCCTCCAACACGTACCTGACATTGTTATTGGTCAACTGTATTTTGCAAGTATTGCCTCAAATGTGTTCAAACCTCTCCCGACCTCAAATTACCTTCAGCATTGCTAACCAACACTTTTTTTGCTAGGCTATATAATTTGGTTGAACATTTCTTTGACTTGCTCAAACAGTATGTAAAGACAGAGTTGAACTATAAAGCCTTATTTTTAGTCTCAGCTGTAACTTGCTTTCTAGTTACAGGAAGTGTCGGCAACTAACCCAGCTGGCTTATCCTAATCTTCCTGTTCCTCCTGCCCGTGGGCTTTTTAAAGAGCCATAGCATGCACTGCGTATGCTGCCTGGATTGACTGGCCTATAATGAACCGACTGGGCCAAGCTCACAGTGAATCCTTCTCACCTACCGCCGTCACACCGACTACAAAACAAATGCCATCTGTGCCTCAACTCCATTCACTGCACCAGTGGGGAATTAAAAGTACTAGTCTGGAGCTTGAAATTTACAGAACAGCCAGCCACTCTGTCAGAAATACCACACATGCAGCAGCTTGCCCATAAAGTAATGTGCCTATCCCAAGGCTCATTTATACGTTTCCATGCAAGTTGAGCTGAGAACAGAAAAGCATGTGTCCAATCCTCTGATTATGGAACCATTGGGGAAGTCATAGTAGACAAATAGCCTAGTCTCCTATTAAACCAGAAGGTTAAAGTGGAAGGCTGTGTTTTATCGTTCCTTACACACCGCAGCCTCGAATGTAATGAGACTGGCCTGGCACCAGACCTACAGGCTGGTAATACAGTGAGAGCTAACATTGCAGAGGAGAGCTACTGATTGATATCCCCTGTGGATTCAGAGCGGCTAGAAGGGAGGAGCCCAGAACCCAGTGTTTGTTCTGTACTGGGCTAGTTTCCCCTAGAGTATACAGAAAGGAATTCCTCTGAATAGGAAGTCTGGCCCTGTTGCTTCTGTCTGGCATGTTAAACAGGCCTGGAGACAATGGAGCTTCACGTAGCCAAGTTAGGGACACATCTAACCTACACCTCCCATCACTAGGCCACCTAGTCCTGCACTACATAGCAGAACAAGTGTTTGACTTAGCTAACTGCTGCTATGTAACTGGACAAATTAAACTGTGGTACTAATTTCTCTGCTGTTATAGAAAAAAAGATTGATTGTAGATTCTAGGCTCTGAGAATAGACGGCCTGGGAAACTTCAGTGTTAGTTAAGCCTACCCTCTTTGTGAAAGCTGTACATTTGCAAGACTTTGTTTCTACAGGGAGAGATACTTTTGTTGCTATACCTTTTCTAATGTCTTTCAGGTTCACCACTACAACCCAATCAACAGCAACTATGTCAGACCTCTGTGTTGGAATCAACGGGTAAGCATTACATTCACCTCTAATACACAAATTGTTGCATATTTATCAAAAACAGTGTTAAACACTGCCATTAAAAAAAGGGAAATGGCCCATGTGCACCAACAGACATCCAGCCCCAGTTAAGAGTTATGTAATAATAACAGGCTATGAAGCAATATAAATGTGCAATGCAATTGCAGAACACACTGATAACTGAAGGATCTATGGTGTAAATCGCATTTGGGAGCAGCAAACAGTGAACACTGAACAGACATTGGTCGTCTTCCTATGGGTATCTGTCAGCCCCCACAGAGCCTGTGGTTGTCATCAGGGGCCAGTTGCACCAGTTGAGTGAAAGTTGTTCTTAAATTTTAGTTTGGGCGTAGCTCCGTCCAACTTTGGGATAAGAATTTAGTTGTAGCTAAGTCCAGCGTAAGCAATGGGCGTTCATGAGATTTGATGCTTTATAATGATGGTTGCTAGGCAGCGCCCATTACTAGGCTGTTACCATCCTCGTGACCATTCTGAACTTTGCAAGGCACATCTCATCACTTTGCAAAGCCCACCACTGCATGTTTTCTAAACCACATCTGGATGGGTCAATCAATAATTATTGTGGGAATGAATATTACGAATATATTAGAATAAAGTAGGCTCATTGTTACGCTCGCTGTCCTCACTCCATGTCATAAATGAACCAAGGTGCAGTGTGGTAGGCGTACATTTTCTTTATTAAATAAATGTTCCACCAAAAAAAAAAAACTCTACGAACGTAAAGCTAGGAGTGCAACACAAAATCCCACAACAGAAAGTGGGGAAAAGGGCTGCTTAAGTATGATTCCCAATCAGAGACAACGATAGACAGCTGCCTCTGATTGGGAACCACACTTGGCCAAAAACAAAGAAATAGACAACATAGAATGCCCACCCCAAATCACACCTTGACCTAACCAAATAGAGAAATAAAACGTCTCTAAGGTCAGGGCGTGACACTAGTTTTTAAAGTAATAGCTGTGTGGTGTAACCGGTATCATTTTTAGGTCCGGCGTAGAGCACATTTTATGTTGGACATAGAGTTACGACCAACTGGTGCAACCGGCCCCAGAAGGTGTGGTGTTGAGGGGAGTCAGTAGTGTTAGATGGGAAGAGGAGGACAGCACTGTTAACAGATAATAAGGATTACACTGTAAACCAGCACACCAACACATATACAACACAGTCACACGGTTAAGTACACACATTTCTTCACTCACCCTTCCACATGTGTAAATCCTAACTTAAACATGTTCATTTAGCATCTGGAATTTTACAGCAGTCCCAATAGAGGCCGGACGAGGGAATTTTAGACTGGTTTTTAGGGTAGAAATCCCCAAAACCAATGTCACCCTGTGTGTGTGTACTGAATCCACCCTTTCCCTCGCTGTCCAGATTTGGCCGCATTGGCCGCCTGGTCCTCAGGGCCTGCCTGCAGAAGGGAATCAAAGTCGTTGCCATCAACGATCCCTTCATCGACCTGCAGTACATGGTGAGCTGAGTCCCTTTCAGTCCCTCAACCAACAGCCTTCATATAACATGGCACCCTGCCATATTAATCAGAGGAGGCCAGATCAAGCTACCTGTGTGCTTGTGGTAGTATTTATTGTAATAACACACCAATTACCCCATCATGTGTAATGAACTGATAAACTTGATGTTCTCTGACAGTGTCAGTTTTGGTTTTTCTCCAACATTCTTTTTCTCCACAGGTTTACATGTTCAAGTATGACTCCACCCACGGCCGTTACAAGGGTGAGGTGAGCATGGAGGACGGGAAGCTGATTGTGGACGACCACTCCATCTCCGTATTCCAGTGGTGAGTGACGACATCATCACGTGTGCTCGTGCGTGCAGCGTTTCTGTAGGTCTGAGTAAAGTTCCATTCTATGGGGCTAGGTTGATTTGGGATTGAGCGTGTGTGTGCCCCTTTCTCCCTGGCTCATAGAGTATTACCTCTGGCCATTATCTCCTCAGTGTTGCTATCGGCCTTTGAGGGCTGGCGCCACCTGTCTGCAAGGCCCAGCTCACAGCGATAACACTGGGGCTTAAAGGAAATATTCACCCATTTTGAATGTTAATCCCAAAAGTTCCAAAGGAATAGACATTTAAAATGTCATATTATGTCTATATAATATACAGTGTTGTAATGATGTGCAAATGGTTAAAGTAGAAAAGTGAAAATAAATATGGGTTGTATTTAAAATGGTGTTTGTTCTTCACTGGTTGCCCTTTTCTTGCGGCAACAGGTCACAAATCTTAATGCTGGGATGGCGTATTGTGGTATCATCCAATAGATATGGGAGTTTATCAAAATTAGCTTTGTTTTCGAATTCTATGGGTGTCTGTGCAATCTGAGGGAAATATGTGTCTCTATGGTCATACATTTTGCAGGAGGTTAGGAAGTGCAGCTCAGTTTCCACCTCATTATTTTGTGGGCAGTGTGCACTGTCTGTCTTCTCTTGAGATCCAGGTCTGCCTACGGCGGGCCACTCAATAGCAAGGCTATACTCACTGAGTCTGTACATAGTCTTTCCTTACTCTCTCTCTCCCCATTAGTATGAAGCCCCATGAGATCCCATGGGGCAACGCCGGTGCCGACTACGTCGTTGAGTCCACCGGAGTCTTCCTCAGCATTGACAAGGCCTCTGTAAGTAGCAGTACCCAGACACAGAAGACACTGACACTCGTGTGTCCCCGTCAAGCACTGATAACTATAGCGCTCACCAAGGCCTTGCGTCAGCCATATAAGTAACCCTAATGTACTTTGCCAAAATAAACCTATGAAACTCTAAAGACTTTATCAACAATTCTCAAGTGTATTAGGACCAGTCAGATCCAGACACAAACATTCAATATGATGCATTAGATGTGCTTTTCTGTTTCCACAGTCCCACATCCAGGGTGGTGCCAAGCGGGTGGTTGTGTCTGCCCCCTCCCCCGACGCCCCCATGTTCGTCATGGGAGTCAACGAGGACAAGTACGACCCCTCCAGCATGACCATCGTCAGGTGAGTCCCTTTATTCCTGAACAATACATGCATGATCAAAGGGCGAACTCTTCACAAGAATAGTCAACCTTTAATAACGCTAGCATAATTGATTCATCTGAATTGGTGACCTATTGTAATTCTCTCTGGTCATCCACAGCAATGCATCTTGCACCACTAACTGCCTGGCCCCCCTGGCTAAGGTCATCCACGACAACTTCGGCATCGAGGAGGCCCTCATGGTCAGTGTTTTTCTTCCATTAGACTGTCTGTCCATGCATCTTCATGACCAGCATGCAGGGAGCATCAATGTCTTTTGGTCCTGTGCTCCATATTGACACATCCGCTGACGCTATGGAACCCATGCTCATCTTTTCCTTTCTCTATCTCCTGTCCTCTCAGACCACAGTCCACGCCTACACCGCCACCCAGAAGACGGTGGACGGCCCCTCTGCCAAGGCATGGCGCGATGGCCGTGGTGCCCACCAGAACATCATCCCTGCCTCCACCGGAGCTGCCAAGGCTGTGGGCAAAGTCATCCCTGAGCTCAACGGGTCAGTAGATGGAGGGTGTGTGTGTGTCACAGGAGGCTGGTTGGAATGACATCAAACATGTGGTTGATTCCATTGACTCCATTCCAGCCATTATTATGAGCTGTCCTCCCCTCAGCAGCCTCCTGTGGTGGGTGTGTTTGCATACATTTATGTGATTGTGCCTACTACTTATCAAAGATGCTGAATGCAGATGTTTACTTGATGGAAAAAGAGTGCTGATGTGAGTCTTCTCTCTCTGTCAGCAAGCTGACTGGCATGGCCTTCCGTGTGCCCGTGGCTGATGTGTCAGTGGTGGACCTAACCTGCCGCCTGTCCCGGCCCGGCAGCTACGCTGAGATCAAGGCGGCTGTCAAGAAGGCCGCCGAAGGACCCATGAAGGGATACCTGGGATACACTGAGGACTCTGTAAGTTAATTACAAAATATGTATGTCAACATGAAAGATGAGCAGAGGTGTAAATAGAGCTCAGTTTAACTGGCAATTATATGATGTGTTATTAACAAGTTGTAATTTAAAAGCAGGGCTCCTAGATTACATAGATCTCTGTATACTGCAGCTGTTCTATTGGTGGGTTTCTCACTGCTTATATTTCCTGTCCCACCAGGTTGTGTCTTCTGACTTCATTGGAGACACCCACTCCTCCATCTTTGATGCTGGCGCCGGCATCTCCCTCAACGACAACTTCGTCAAACTCATTTCCTGGTAAATAACTCCCTTAGAATTAGAGTAAATATTCAATCATTCTTAATTCTAATTCTTATAGTTCCTCCCCTGCTAACGCTGGACCCCTTTTTGGTTATTCTCAGCCCTCAACTAAACTATGACACCATCTGTCTGTTTCCCCAGGTATGACAACGAGTTCGGCTACAGCCACCGCGTCGCTGACCTGTTGCTGTACATGCATTCTAAGGAGTAACTTTCCGGCTCCAGAAAGCTGGAATGGGACCCACCCCCCTTTTACATGCACTCACACCCTCCAGTGTCACACCCTAGCACCCCCAGCCCTCCACCACTCTCTACAAGACAAGTTAGTCTCTGTAGTAGGCTGTGTGTACGAGTATTTGTTTTTTCCTTTATGGAAAAGTCCCACTGAGACGGTTTTGACTTGACAGTATGTGTTTCTGTGTCTTCCCAGAACATTCCTGTAGATGTTTCCATACTGGCTGTTACCATGTAATATTGGTGTTAAAATAATTCTAGTTTAAGAGTCAAGTGAGAAAGACAAGCTACTGTAACTAAAAAAAAGTAATAAATCTGGAAAATCTTTACAAATGTCTCTGTCTTGCCTTGTTGTTCATGTTTCCTGTTTGCCCAGTGTTATAAGAACATGTTTTCACACAATGACAAATAAGTCATCTGCATTCAGGATAATCAACAGGATGCATTATAAAGTGACAATTGTATGATGTGTTTGTTTACATTAATGACAGGATTAGACTTTTGTATGCACATTTGCATTATTTGATCAGTTTGGTGAACATTATATTGAAACAAATGTTATTCCCTGAACTACAGTTTTAATAGCTGCTGCTTTAGCCAGGCCAGTTTTAATATTATGCTGGAACAAAAGTCTGCATACCCATGTTGGTACCTAGGACCAGGAGTCAAACATGATTGATATTGAATTTGCCAATCTGGTTGTGCATATTGCACTGGATGACTTCTCAGCCAGGTTTTCTGACAGAATTGAACAGGTGTAAGGCCATAGGACTGAGTTTCTCAATCAAGTATCAACTCTCCAAGAACATGCAAATGCATTCTGAAAGCTATCTGGAAGTCCACTATTGCAAGTGATTTAATCCTGCCCTAACGGAATCGCAGGAGACATCTAGTGGGAAATATTGCAGCACAATAAGGTAAACCAAATGACAGGTGGTATAGTTTCTGCATTCAAAACTGTTCACATGAAAAACCACAACATGCATTATTTTGGAATGTCATTATAGCATGGCGGTAGTACATTTCTATATTAATTAGACTGTAGCCTAGACTACTGCACATTGTAGATGCCTGAATGACCATAATGCGCTTTAAAGGTCCAATGTAGCCATTTATATCAATCAAATCATTTCTGGGTAACAATTAAG
This sequence comes from Salvelinus sp. IW2-2015, assembly GCF_002910315.2. Classification (NCBI taxonomy): domain Eukaryota; kingdom Metazoa; phylum Chordata; class Actinopteri; order Salmoniformes; family Salmonidae; genus Salvelinus; species Salvelinus sp. IW2-2015. Next base: position 2,310,142 of record NC_036845.1, read on the forward strand.
TACCTTACTGTGTTTCTTTTTGACCATTTTAATTGAAAACAAAGTTTCTTAGCAAGCGCAGACCAACTCAATCCCACCAAAAGAGGTAAAAATTTCAGGCTGTCTTTTCAAACAGCTCATACACTAAAATGGCATAATTTTAAAGTTTTCAGAGTACAATTCCAAGCTCATAGTTTGGAAATATTTTTAAAACACATCACGTTTTTTACTGCACTGGGCCTTTAACTCGACGTTTGACTACATATAGTGTAGCCCTGCCGCCACAAGATGGCGCTATTATTCCTGACGTCGTTGGTCAGTGGACAATAGCGGCTGTCCAGGCTAGCTATAGTGTTGCAAATATCCTTAAACCTATAAATTGTCATTAGTTGTATTTTTCATGTCAACGACAATGCAGGAACTATTTACTCGTTGCATGAACAGCAGAAACCACCGAGTTTGTAAACCTTTTCATACTAAACAATCTTTGCAGAAACTGCCGAAGTCCTGGTCCTGCCTTGAAATTGTTACGGTTAACCATGACTCCGTTCTGTCATTCCGTCCATTTGCTTTACAAGAAGACCCTATTTGAGTTCCTGTTCTAATGCACAAGCAAACGAGGGGAACGATAGGTCGGGGAAATCAAGGGATAGCGGAATCATTTAAAGGTAGGATTTTGGTAGTTTCCGGGTCGTTACTAGTTACCCCAGCCACAAAGTTATAAACCCCGCCTATTAATTTTCTACGATATAGCCAATTTGGACTTTGTGGCTGTGGTAACTACTGGAAAACTAGTTTCCGTCATTCATCCAACGAGTTAGCAAACTAGCATTAGCATCTCAATAATCCCTCGGTCAACCTGAGTAAATACAGGTATTTCTGAATGATTCGTGCCGATCTTCATTTAGACGTGTGTTATTTATACGCATTTAACCTATCTAACAGATTTAAGTTTATAATGGTGGAATAAATATGTTAGACCTTGCACAGAATCAACATTTTGAGCGTGCAGGAAGAGAGGATGCTAGCAAGTAACGTTACTGTTAGATTATCTGCTCCAATGCTTCTTGAATAACTAACGTTAGCTAGCTAATATTGTGTCGATAATTGTTGCTAGCTAATAGCCATCATGTCTTCATTCATTCACAGACTCGTTGGAGGATTCGCCAGTGTTGGACTCCCTGGCAATATGACGCTATTTCATTTCGGGAATTGCTTTGCCTTGGCTTATTTTCCCTACTTTATAACCTACAAATGCAGTGGATTGTAAGTATCAGCACCTCTCATACTATATAAACTGCATTAGATTAATTTGTTAGTTGACCCCATACATTTAGCTACTGAACATGTCTTTTTGAATGATCTGTTCACTAACTAGTCACCCTTACTGGGCTCCTGAATTGCACAGCGGTCTAAGGCACTGCATCTCAGTGCAAGAGGCATCACTACAGTCCCTGGTTCGAATCCAGGCTGTATCACATCCGTCCGTGATTGGGAGTCCCATAGGGCGGTACACAATTGGCCCAGCTTCGTCCGGGTTTGGCCCGGTGTAGGTTGTCATTGTATATAAGAATTTGATCTTAACTGACTTGCCTAATTAAATTTAAAAATATTGTAGAGGGTGAAATGTAATCTACATGGAAATGTCAGCAGATTGAGAGGAGGTCAGCCAATCCTAATCCTACCTCTAGGCAACCATGTGTCTGTATACTAGAATGTTTTGAACAATGTCTCTCTCTTGATCCCTATTGTAGATCAGAATACAATGCATTCTGGAGATGTGTTCAAGCAGGAGCTACCTACCTATTTGTGCAGCTATGCAAGGTGAACATTGACTGCCCAAACTGTCTGTTTTCTGAAAAGCAATAAAAGTACCATGATTCTGTCAAAGGAACTGATGATCACATTGGGATGCAGACTAAAAACTGCTTGATTACTAATGTAGCCTGCTAGTTATTAGTTAGTACTAGTTAATATGTATCCTACTAGGGCAGCAGGTAGCCATCGGTTTGTAACCGAAAGGTCACTGGTTTGAATACTCGAGCCAACAAGGTGAAAAATCTGTCAATGTGCTCTTGAGTAAGGCAATTAACCCTAATTTGCTACAAGGGTGCGGTACAACTATGGCTGACCATGTAAAACAACATGTTTCACTGCACCTATCTGGTATATGTGACAATAAAAAAAAAAAGTGTTATTGCATTAACAATGTCTCTGTTCCAGATGCTATTTCTGGCCACATTTTTCCCTACATGGGAGGGAGGAGCTGGCGTGTATGACTTTGTTGGTGAGTTTATGAAGGCTACGGTGGACCTAGCTGACCTTCTGGGCCTGCATCTGGTCATGTCCAGGAACGCAGGAAAGGGAGAGTACAAGATCATGGTGGCAGCGATGGGATGGGCCACAGCAGAGCTCGTTATGTCAAGGTACATTCTCTTTCTCGATCTTTCTCTGTCCCCCTACGGTTTCTCTTTAAATCTCTTTGGGTGCATTCCAGATTCACATTAATTTCAGCGTAGATTATAGTCATTCACTACCCAAGCTCACTAGTGTAGTTGTCAGTAAGTTTAATTGCAATGGTGTCTCTTGTATTTAATCCTCTTGCCCTGTCATCCAGGTGTATACCTCTATGGGTGGGTGCCAGAGGCATTGAGTTTGACTGGAAGTACATACAGATGAGCTTCGACTCCAACATCAGCCTGGTAAATCCCCTTGCACTGACACTTATACTGCTGAATCAAATAGACATTTATTTTGACTTCCAATAAATACTTAGATAATGAATACTCATCAACATTACATTTCCTGTGGCGGGCTTAGAAGAAGTATAGTTTCGAAGGAAATTCGATGTCGTGTTCTATTTCAGGTGCACTATATCGCCATGGCAGCAGTAGTGTGGATGTTCACGCGGTACGACCTCCCGAAGAGCTTCCGTCTTCCTGTGACTGTACTGTTAGGGCTGTGTGTATACAAGGCCTTCCTCATGGAGTGAGTATCACATACTTCAACGTACCCAGGGAAGGGAACTGTGGAACTCCATACTGTAGAAATGGTCACCCTTACAGAGCTGGTTTTCAGCTCATAGTGCTCATCTGTTCTGGGGAGGGAACTGAAGCTTTTCTGTACACCACTACAGGTCATTATAAACACTGATAGCTACAGTTGTGTAATGGTCTGGATTAGAGGTCAACCGATTATGATTTTTCAACGCCGATACCGATTATTGGAGGACAAAAAAAGCCTATACCGATTAATCGGACGATTTTATAAAAAATAAAAAAAATGTTTTATATATATATATATGTCATACACATTTTTGTAATAATGACAATTGCAACAATACTGAATGAACAATGAACACTTTTATTTTAACTTAATATAATACATAAATACACACACAGCTCTGAAGTGACAATGATACTGAAGAGTCTGCTTAGGAGACAAATACACTCAACTGTTTGAATAAAAATAGAGTTTAAGTTACCTGTGATGAATGTTGAAAACAAAAACTGTCATTTCTATATGCAGGAAATCCTATTTTAATAATGGGCATGGTAAGAATTGACGACCAAAGTGCGAGTCATAATTCCCATGACACCTTCTAGCAAAATCTGAAAAGCGGTTCCTTCATTTATTCCATAGGATATTTTTAGATTCACTTAAAATAAGGTCTGTGTTTCGTGTAGGCTTACACCACCTTGCCAATTTTATAACTGTGTAGATATCCATAGGACAAGGTAACTCTGATCAATATTGGTTCAAATATAAGCGAAGATCATTTTTTTGTAGAGTGGATTTATGAAAATATGTTGACAAACGTTACCTTATCCTAGTGAGATTTACACGGGTATCAAAACGTCGAGGCGGTTTAAGCCTGCACGAAACACAGACCTTATTTGAAGTAGATCAAGACATTCTCTATGGAAGACATGAACGGTAAAATAACGAAGGAACCCCTTTCAAGTTCAGCCGCAAGTTATTACAGGAATTATAACGCGTCGACTATTTCTCTCTAAACCATATACCTTTGACTAATCCGGAAACTATCACCTCGAAAACAAAAAGTTTATTCCGTTCCGTATTTTATCTAACGGGTGGCATCCATGAGTCTAAATATTCCTGTTACATTGTGTAACAGTTTAACTTTAGTCTGTCCCCTCGCCCCGACCCGGGTGCGAATCAGGGGCCCTCTGCACACAGACAACAGTCACCCACGAAGCATCGTTACCCATCGCTCCACAAAAGCCTCGGCTCTTGCAGAGCAAGGGGAACCACTACTTCAAGGTCTCAGAGCAAGTGACGTCACCGATTGAAAGGCTATTAGCGCGCACCACCGCTAACTAGCTAGCCATTTCACATCCGTTACACTTGCACAACCTTCAATGTTATGTCATAATTACGTAAAATTCTGGCAAATTAGTTCGCAAAGAGCCAGGCGGCCCAAACTAAATCAAATCAAATTTTATTTGTCACATACACATGGTTAGCAGATGTTAATGCGAGTGTAGCGAAATGCTTGTGCTTCTAGTTCCGACAATGCAGTAATAACCAAAGAAGTAATCTAACCTACAATTCCACAACTACTACCTTATACACACAAGTGTAAAGGGATAAAGAATATGTACATAAAGATATATGAATGAGTGATGGTACAGAACGGCATAGGCAAGATGCAGTAGATTGTATAGAGTACAGTATATACATATGAGTGAGTAATGTAGGGTATGTAAACATAAAGTGGCATAGTTTAAAGTGGCTAGTGATACATGTATTACATAAAGTGGCAAGATGCAGTAGATGATATAGAGTACAGTAATATACATATATATGAGATGAGTAATGTAGGGTATGTAAACATTATATTAAGTGGCATTGTTTAAAGTGGCTATTGGTACATTTTTACATAATTTCCATCAATTCCATTATTAAAGTGGCTGGAGTTGAGTCAGTATGTTGGCAGTGGCCGCTAAATGTTAGTGGTGGCTGTTTTAACAGTTTGATGGCTTGAGATAGAAGCTGTTTTTCAGTCTCTCGGTCCTGCTTTGATGCACCTGTACTGACCTCGCCTTCTGGATGATAGCGGGGTGAACAGGCAGTGGCTTGGGTGGTTGTTGTCCTTGATGATCTTTATGGCTTCCTGTGACATCGGGTGGTGTAGGTGTCCTGGAGGGAGGTAGTTTGCCCCGTGATGCGTTGTGCAGACCTCACTACCCTCTGGAGAACCTTACGGTTGTGGCGGAGCAGTTGCCGTACAGGCGGTGATACAGCCCGACAGGATGCTCTCGATTGTGCATCTGTAGAAGTTGTGAGTGCTTTTGGTGCAAGCCGAATTCTTTCAGCCTCTGAGGTTGAAGAGGCGCTGCTGCGCCTTCTTCACACGCTGTCTGTGTGGGTGGACCAATTCAGTTTGTCCGTGATGTGTACACGAGGAACTTAAAACTTTCCACTTCTCCACTACTGACCCGTCGATGTGGATAGGGGGTGTTCCTCTGCTGTTTCCTGAAGTCCAATATCTCCTTTGTTTTGTTGAGTTGAGTGTGAGGTTATTTTCCTGAACACACACTCCGAGGCTCACCTCCTCCTGTAGGCCGTCTCGTCGTTGTTGGTAATCAAGCCTACACTGTGTGTCGTCCGCAACTTGATGATTGAGTTGGAGGCGTGCATGGCCACGCAGTCGTGGGTGAACAGGAGTACAGGAGAGGCTCAGAAGCACCCTTGTTGGCCAGTGTTGAGGATCAGCGGGGTGGAGATGTTGTTACTACTACCTCACCACCTGGGGGCGGCCCGTCAGGAAGTCCGGACCCAGTTGCACAGGGCGGGGTGAGACCCAAGGTCTCGAGCTTGATGACGAGTTTGGAGGGCACTATGGTGTTAAATGCTGAGCTGTAGTCGATGAACAGCATTCTCACATAGGTATTCCTCTTGTCCAGATGGGTTAGGGCAGTGTGGTGCGATTGCGTCGTCTGTGGACCTATTGGGTCGGTAGCAAATTGGAGTGGGTCTAGGGTGTCCGGTAGGGTGGAGGTGATATGGTCCTTGACTAGTCTCTCAGCCAGCTGGTCTGCGCATGCTCTGAGGACGCGGCTGGGAATGCCGTCTGGGCCTGCAGCCTTGCGAGGGTTAACCGTTTAAATGTTTTTACTCACTCGGCTGCAGTGAAGGAGAGCCCACAGGTTTTGGTAGCGGGCCGTGTCAGTGGCACTGTATTGTCTCAAAGCGGCAAAAAAGTTTTAAAGCCTGTTTGGAGCAGACATCCTGGTCCGCGACGGGGCTGGTTTCTTTTTTGTAATCCGTGATTGACTGTAGACCCTGCCACATACCTCTTGTGTCTGAGCTGTTGAATTGCGACTCTATTTTGTCTCTGCACTGGGACTTAGCTTGTTTGATTGCCTTGCGGAGAGAATAGCCACTGTTTGTATTCGGTCATGTTTCCGTCACCTTGCCCTGGTTAAAAGCAGTGGTTCGCGCTTTCAGTTTCACGCGAATGCTGCCGTCAATCCACGGTTTTTGGTTTGGGAATGTTTTAATCGTTGCTGTGGGTACCGACATCGTCAATGCATTTTCTAATGAACTCGCTCACCGAATCAATAATTCGTCAATGTTGTTGTTGGACGCAATGCGGAACATATTCCAATCCACGTGATCGAAGCAGTCTTGAAGCGTGGAATCAGATTGGTCGGACCAGCGTTGAACAGACCTGAGCGAGGGAGCTTGTTGTTTTAGTTTCTGTTTGTAGGCTGGAAGCAACAAAATGGAGTCGTGGTCAGCTTTCCGAAAGGAGGGCGGGGGAGGGCTTTATGCGTCGCGGAAGTTAGTATAACAATGATCCAAGGTTTTACCAGCCCTGGTAGCACAATCGATATGCTGATAGAATTTAGGGAGTTTTGTTTTCAGATTAGCCTTGTTAAAATCCCAGCTACGATGAATGCAGCCTCAGGTGTGGTGGTTTCCAGTTTACAAAGAGTCAGATAAAGTTCGTTCAGGCCATCGATGTGTCTGCTTGGGGGGGAATATATACGGCTGTGATTATAATCGAAGAGAATCCCTTGGTAGATAATGTGGTCGACATTTGATTGTGAGGGAGTTCTAGATCAGGTGAAACAGAATGACTTGAGTTCCTGTATGTTGTTATGATCACACCACGTCTCGTTAATCATAAGGCATACACCCCCGCCCCTCTTCTTACCAGAAAGATGTATGTTTCTGTCGGCGCGATGCGTGAAGAAACCAGCTGGCTGCACCGACTCCGTTAGCGTCTCTTGAGTTAGCCATGTTTCCGTGAAGCAGAGAACATTACAATCTCTGATGTCTCTCTGGAATGTTACCCTTGCTCGGATTTCATCAACCTTATTGTCAAGAGACTGGACATTGGCGAGTAGTATGCTAGGGAGTGGAGCGCGATGTGCCCGTCTCCGAAGCCTGACCAGGAGACCGCTACGTTTGCCCCTTTTATGGCGTCGCATAGGGTCGCCGGCTGGGATCAGATCCATTGTATTGGGTGGAAGGCAAAACACTGGATCCGTTTCGGGGAAGTCATATTCCTGGTTGGAACGATGGTGAGTTGACGTTGCTCTTATATTCAGTAGTTCCTCCCGACTGTATGTAATGAAACCTAAGATTACCTGGGGTACCAATGTAAGGAATAACACATAAAAAAACAAAATACTCGGTGACCGAGATGGCCGCCTCGCTTCGCGTTCCTTGGAAAATATGCAGTATTTTGTTTTTTTATGTGTTATTCCTTACATTGGTATTTTGTTGTATATGTTGCATATACCCTGACTCTGCGTGCAATGAACGCAAGAGAAATGACACAATTTCACCTGGTTAATATTGCCTGCTAACCTGGATTTATTTTCGCTAAATATGCAGGTTTAAAAATATATACTTGTGTATTGATTTTAAGAAAGGCATTGATGTTTATGGTTAAGTACACATTGGAGCAATGACAGTCATTGATTGATTGTTTTTTATAAGATAAGTTTAATGCTAGCTAGCAATTTACCTTAGCTTACTGCATTCGCGTAACAGGCAGGCTCCTCGTGGAGTGCAATGTAATCAGGTGTTAGAGCTTTGGACTAGTTAACTGTAAGGTTGCAAGATTGGATCCCGCGAGCTGACAAGGTTAAAAATCTGTCGTTCTGCCCCTGAAGCAGAACGTTCCTAGGCCGTCATTGAAAATAAGAATGTGTTCTTAACTGACTTGCCGAGTTAAATAAATTTGTAAAAAAAAAAAACGGCGCCCAAAAATACCGATTTCCGATTGTTATGAAAACTTGAAATCGGCCCCAATTAATCGGCCATTCCGATTAATCGGTCGACCTCTAGTCTGGATGACCAACTCCTATTTTTCAAAAGAAACAATACATTATTGAAATGGTACTGAAAACAATGACGCCTCCAAGTTCATGTCATTATCCATCATAATTATGATGTTAGCAACAATCAGTTTCATGGTAGCCAACAACTGACATATTGGTATAAAACATAGCTACACATCCATCATAATAATTGTTCATAGACATCTACTCATTTTCTCCTCTGTCCTCTAACTTCTCTCAGGTTGTTTGTCCACGTGTTCCTGCTGGGGAGCTGGACAGCCCTCCTGGTGAAGGCGGTGCTCACTGGATCCATCTCCCTCTGTTCTCTCTTCCTCTTCGTCACACTGGTGCACAGCAACTGAGACTGGCTGGGAGCCCAACAAAGAGGGTCTTTAACACACACACAGGGCCTTTCAACCAGACTGCGCCTGTACAGATTAATTTTGTATCGCTCAGAAAGATGGCAGGAATATGAGCATTTGTGATTTCAGACTTTTTTTGTTATGATACTTATTTTTTTTAAGTGTATGATTTATTATTGTGCTGGAATTAGTACGGTAGATTGAGTATTTATAACAAGTGGATGAAAGTGGATGCCTCTTAAGCGTTGTAGTACAGTTACTAAACTACTTTGACATGTAAGCAGATGGTACAATACTGGTGTTACTCTGTGTGTGCTCAGCTGCATTGCTGTAGGTATGAAAGAGATTAACTTAATCTCATTCGACATGATGAAATACAAATGTTGGCACCCTTCTTGTCACATGACTTAAGCAGCATAATGGTTTATTTATGTTGTAAGATTACATGACATGGTAGCAGTGGGTTATGCTACTCTATGGAAACTTAATGAGGTGTGCGTGAATGGCCAATAAATGACTTCATATGCTACTTTTGATTTGTGCACAGTGTGCTTATTACACAAGATATACTATACAAAATCTAATTAAAACATTGTCTATCTACAAAAGGGAGGAGATGGAGGTCAAATTTGTACTCAACTTTGAGGTGTAGTTCAGACTCCTCATATGAGAGCTTTATGTATGGTGTGGTGTTGTAAGGAGAAGAAAATCACATTTTCACACCTGACTTGCACCCATACTGTTACTACAAACCCCTTTTTTTATTTGTTCTTCATGATGATACTTATTTTTTTTAAGTGTAGTGTATATTTATTATTGTGCTGGAATTAGTTACGGTAGATTGAGTATTTTTAAAAGTGGATGAAAGTGGATGCCTCTTAAGCGTTGTAGTACAGTTACTAAACTACTTTGTACATGTAAGCAGATGGTACAATACTGTGTTTACTCTGTGTGTGCTCAGCTGCATTGCTGTAGGTATGAAAGAGATTAACTTAATCTCATTCGACATGATGAAATACAAATGTTGGCACCCTTCTTGTCACATGACTTAAGCAGCATAATGGTTTATTTATGTTGTAAGATTACATGACATGGTAGCAGTGGGTTATGCTACTCTATGGAAACTTAATGAGGTGTGCGTGAATGGCCAATAAATGACTTCATATGCTACTTTTGATTTGTGCACAGTGTGCTTATTACACAAGATATACTATACAAAATCTAATTAAAACATTGTCTATCTACAAAAAGGGAGGAGATGGAGGTCAAATTTGTACTCAACTTTGAGGTGTAGTTCAGACTCCTCATATGAGAGCTTTATGTATGGTGTGGTGTTGTAAGGAGAGAAAATCACATTTTCACACCTGACTTGCACCCATACTGTTACTACAAACCCCATATGTACTGTGGGGCCAATTCTGCTGGTTTCCATGGTGACTTGGTGTCTGTATAGTAGTGGACTTGTCCTTGAATGATGAATACTCTTGTTGTGTCCAGATTCCCACACATATTGCCTTTCCAACTCTGAAGAATTGGTGCTCCACATCTACCACCGGAATGCCACTTCTAATTCACTCCGGAGATAATAGATTGTTCCCCTTGTAGTTAGCCTTACAATGACCAGTCTAGTCTGTGTAGAAACCTTTTGACCAGTCTAGTCTGTGTAGAACCCTGTTGGACCAGTC
>NC_036845.1:2325391-2327384 GCF_002910315.2 Salvelinus sp. IW2-2015
AGTGAGTCACTTGTGGGGCCCAATTCTGCTGGTTTCCATGGGTGACTTGGTGTCTGTATAGTAGTGGACTTGTCCTTGAATGATGAATACTCTTGTTGTGTCCAGATTCCCACACATATTGCCTTTCCAATCTGAAGAATTGGTGCTCCACATCTACCACCGGAATGCCACTTCTAATTCACTCCGGAGATAATAGATTGTTCCCCTTGTAGTTAGCCTTACAATGACCAGTCTGTCTGTGTAGAAACCTTTTGACCAGTCTAGTCTGTGTAGAACCCTGTTGACCAGTCTAGTCTGTGTAAAAAACCTATTGACCAATCTGTATAGAAACCTGTTGTCAATGGCAAGGTACACCTATTTGTAATGGTTGCAACATTAGGTGGGACGTCTCATTTATTTAGTCTGTGTAAAAACCTATTGACCAATCTGTATAGAAACCTGTTGTCAATGGCAAGGTACACCTATTTGTAATGGTTGCAACATTAGGTGGGACGTCTCATTGTTGCATACCCTATAGCTGTGGGGAACAGATAGACAGTAAAAAGGTTTACAAATGCTCCTTCCTTTCTTGAATTGGGTTTACTGCTCCTGTGGGGGCCATCCATCCCATCTCAAGCCCTCTGGGGGACCTCAGGAGGCTGAAGATATTTGGCTTGTCACCTAAAACTCTCACAAACATTTACACATGCACAATTGAGAGCATCCTGTTGGGCTGTATCACCGCCTGGTACGGCAACTGCACCGCCCACAACCGCAGGGCTCTCCAGAGGGTGGTGTGGTCTGCACAACGCATCACCGGGGGCAAACTACCTGCCCTCCAGGACACCTACAGCACCCGATGTCACAAGAAGTCCAAAAAGATCATCAAAGACAACAACCACCCGAGCCACTGCCTGTTCACCCCACTACCATCCAGAAGGCGAGGTCCGTACAGGTGCATCATAGCTGGGACCGAGAGACTGAAAAATAGCTTATATTTCAAGGCCATCAGACTGTTAAACAGCCATCAATAACACAGAGAGGCTGCTGCCTACATACAGACTTGAAATCATTGGCCACTCTAAGAAATGGATCACTAGTCACTTTATTAATGCCACTTTAATAATGATGTTTACATATCTTGCATTACTCATCCAATATATATATACTGTATTTTATACCATCTATTGCATCTTGCCTATGCCGCTTGGTCATTGCTCATCCATATATTTATATGTACATATTCTTATTCCATCCCTTTACTTAGTTTGTGTGTATTAGGTAGTTGTTGTGGAATTGTTAGATTACTTGTTAGATATTGCTGCACTGTCGGAACTAGAAGCACAAGCATTTCGCTACACTTGCAATAACATCTGCTAACCATGTGCATGTGACCAATAAAATTTGATTTGATTTGATTATGCCCTTGACAAAGGCCCCATTGCAATAAAGGGCTACAAGAGAGAAAATTATCTTCATCCTCAACTTTCATTTCCTCCGCGTATTTAAAACTTTCAAAAGAGTGAGTTTTTTCGGACACAAAAGTCCGCGATAAACGCTATAATTTTCATAATTTGCCATACTGAAACACAGTTTACAGAGTTAAAGTATTCTACTTTTCGGCAAAAACGTCTGTGCGTCAGTAAAATGGGAGGGAAGCAGATGCAAAAAATATAACAGTTCACTCAGCAGATAGCAGCATAATCAAATTACAATAATACACTAATAATAATAATTCATACTAATACTACTACTAATAATACATTTTGAATAGATGGATTTGGACCCATCCAAATATGCAGTTACAACACCAAAATTGGTTAAGTTATGTCATGTTTGAAAATCATGTCAAGCTGTTGATCCCTGAATTTGAAAAAAGGTGCCTAAAGGCTTGCAGATCACACTGAGATATGGAAATCTGTTGCATCAATTAACTGATTTGGGTAAGTTATAGCAAACACATCCCCTGTCCTGAACTTTGAAATCATTGGCAATTTTCAGACTCCCCATCCTT